>NC_056725.1:298731492-299031492 GCF_019279795.1 Protopterus annectens | reverse complement strand
TTCCAAAAATGGTAGAATGAGAGGACAGGGCAGGTAGGGACAAACTGAGATTTTCTGCTGTACCAGAGAAACTGCAAGGTACAGACCATTAATTTTATGAAAGCACAAATAAGCAACTGGACTGATATTCCACAGTAGGAGTTGTTAAGTGAAAGGGCACATCATTTGTATGCTCCAAACCTGGCCATGATAAACCATCCAAAATCTTTAACAGCAAAGCTGCAATACTGCAGCAGAAAGGGATGATTCTGACAAAATTTTGGCAGAAGGATAAAGTACTAAAAGTTGGAGACAATGGAGGTTTGTATAAAATGATTACTCACTGTACACCAGGCAGACAAAGAGTAATTTTATTCCAGCAAAATTGAGAAGGAGGTGTGAGATTCAAGCAGATGTATCCAGCTATCTTCAGGATATTTTTCCTGGAGAGTTAACCATTTTTTGATGTGGAACTTGCTAAGGAAGAAATGCAAAAGTTAGTCCAAGAAAAAGTGAACTATCAAACAGAAGGGGATTCTGCTTCCTATTTTATGATAAAAAGGCCACAGAGAAACTGCCAGTGAAACCGTTTCCAATGCTCCAAATGAAAATGCTTGAGAGATAGAAAAAAGCAGAGGAGTTGACTAGAGGAACCCGTTCATTGGACATGAACCAGAGATTGGATTTAGGAGATGCCTATCAACAGGAAGAAAAACAGCAATTTGGAAATTAATGAATAAATGTGGGATTACAAAACATCAATTACATTTGTGAAGTATGACAGAACAAGAAAACCCAGAAATATTGGACTTTTTTGACTTTCTTAAATTTGTAGGGGACTCCAAGGTATGTGCCCTACTTCATGTCATTAATGCTTGGAAGAACATCGATGACAGGGGAAGAGGAAAGAAACACAACTGTAAGTAAAACAAATTTTGTTCTTAACAGTATTTTTATAATACATGACATATACTACATGCAATAAAGTAAAGCTGGTGAACTAAAGTAAACAGGTACCCCAATGTTTTCTTTATTTATTTATTTATTTTTGTTCAGTTTTAAGAAACGCAGGCACTACAGTCTAAAAAAGAAGAAAACCTGGACAAAAGAGCATGATATAAGTAAAATGGATATGCTTTTTCTTACCTTGGTATACTTGGAGTACTAAGGGGATACTGGTAAGGGAGGAGGATTATTCTGGCATGTATGCATATTCCACCTAAAACTGCTACAGTGGAGCTTAAGAAAATTCTGGGAGAAATAATCAGCATTCAGCAGGGAATATTACTTGTAAGTGGGCAATGGAATTTGATTTGCAACAGTGAGGCTGTATCTGCAGGGCCTAGAAAGAAAATATAGGAAAAGCGGGTAGATTGTTGAAGAAATTTATTAAAATATTTGGTATGGAAGATGTGAATTCAGTAGTAGAAACTCAGAGAGAATTTATATGTTATGCCCAAGGTACAAAAATTGGACTAGGCTAGACAGAAATTATATTTCACAGGAGCATGTACATTTTATTAAAAGTTCTGACATGATTCCAATAACTATTTTAGATCACATGCCAATAATAACTAAAATAAAAATGCAGGGTAATGAAATAAAAATGAGACACTGGTGATTCCCCACCTATCTGTTAAACAGAGAGGACTTTAAGGAACAGGTAGTGGAAATTAAACGGGAGTTATTAGGCAAGACAGAAATTTCTACTGAAAATATAGCTAGCGAGTGGGATAAAACTAAAATGGTCTAAAGAACTTTACGGACTGTAGTAGACGAAAGCGCTAACAATAAATTGTGTTTGTTAGAACTATCATCATCTTTTTTTATTTTCTGAAGTTTGTTTTAATATTTGGTTAAAATTAAAATGGGGTTTAAAATAGGGTGGAAATGAAAAAACAGATCTGGTTAAGAAGAAATAAGAATTATTTAGAGGGACTGACAAAGGTTAACGTATTGTAGAATAGGATGAATCTCACAGAACAAGAAGAGGCTCAATTGTAGTATGCTAAATAGAAAATAAGGGACTACCTTGATAATATGCATGAGTTTAGAAAGATTGCTGTTTTCTGATAATAACTCTGGAGCTCAAAAATCGTTTAGCACACCAGCTCAGGCAACAGAAAATAGGAAGGATTGCTGCCATGCTTAGGGAGCCTATAACAAGGAAAATAACCAGACATCCTGTAGAGGTATTAGAAATATTTTGTAAATTTTGTGAAAAATTTGTACAAAGCAGAGAAATGTGGAAATCAAGAAAAAGTACAAATGGAAATGTTTATGGAAAAAATAAATGTGCCAAGCGTTGAGGAAGATGAGGCTCAATTACTAAAAGGAGAGGAAGAGATGAGATAAAACTGGTGATGAATAACTAATATATATTAACTTCTCCAGGAATAAATGATATTCCTGTGGAAGTTTGGAAGCTAGTAGGGAAGAAAGTGATAAAGATATGGATGGTTTTGTTTAGCAGTATTTTAAAAGGAGGAGAATCTCCAGCATCCTGGAAGGAAGCTGTGGTGACTGTAATACCTAAAGATGGTAAAACCCCATCAGATCCAGCTTCATACAGGCCCATTTCAATCCCAAACTATGATGATAAAATACTTATGTCTATACTGGGTAAAAGAATGGCAAAGGTGATGTCAAAATTGATAGATATGTGTCAATGTGTCTTTGTGGAGGGAAAGGCATACATTTGACAACATTAATAAAACAATGATGATCTATAGGGGAAGCAGAATGTAAGAAAATACCACTGTTGTTGGTAGGTCTTGTGTAGAGAAAACATTTAACAGAGTAGACTGGGATTTTATGAGTAGGGCAATGGAAGCATTTGCATTCCCTGAAAAAATTATAAAGTTGGTTAGGAGAATATATGAAGGATCGGAGGCAAAAGTTAAAGTGTTTGTGTTTGTGTGTGTGTGTGTGTGTGGGGGGGTCCTCTCTGATAAGTTGTGTCTGAGCAGAAGAACCAGACAGGTATCATTTTTCCTATTTGTTATTTGCATTATGTTTAGAGCCATTGGCAAAGAAAATAAGAGACTCAGATATAATTGGTATGGTAGTCAAGAAAAGTTGACTTTATTTGCAGACAATATTATTTTGTATCTGATAAACCAGAAAAGGACATCTCAGTATTGTGGAATATTCTGAGAAAGTTTCAGTTTTTTTTTTGGGGATATAAAATTAATGCAGATGAAGCAAACACTATAGCTGTAAACTATGTACCCACACATGAATTGATTCAGCAATACCCATATTTATGGGGACACGATAAAATGAAATGTTTAGGAATATGTGTTTAAAAGGCTTCTGTTATGGAAGCTAAGGATATGTGGGAAGAGACTAAACAAAAGAGAATACAAAAAAATTAAACTGGAACCACTTGTTTATGGATATGGATAGCAAGATACAAGCAGTGAAATTTTTTTTACTCTATTTAGTTTTGCATACCGTTTGGGCATATTTTTATCAACCAGGGGAGAAGTTGTGGACAATAATAAGGAGTTGATGGATTTTATCAGGGATGGAAAGAGGGCAAGGGTCAAGTGGGATAAGCTGATCCTTCAAATAGAACAAGGTGGTTTGGGATTATCTAATTTGAAGGGATATTTTAGACCTACACAGTTAAGGCTCATATACATAATACAAGTAGTAAGCTTTAATTCAAAGTGGAAAGGGATGACGATAAAGCAAAGGAGAAATTCAAGAAATAAGAAGAGAATGGGATTTTGGATACAGACCCTTAAGGAGAATATCCACATCCGCATCCATACAGAATATTATATTCATAAAGTAGCAGAAAGTATCCTAAGAACTAAGCCAGTGAGAGAATGGAAAAAAGAGATTCTGACAATAGGGATGACTGCAATAAGGGTACAGAGAATACCCAAGGGGGGTGCACTTTACTTGAGAAAACTGGCAAAGGAACCAAGGTATTAGGAATAAATAACTAGAGAGGGGAAATGTAATAGAGTGGGGAAAAGGCCAAGAAGACATTTGGACTGTAGGTTAGAGACTGCCTTCCCTATCAGGGATTGATGTCAGAGAACAGGCAAATAGAAAGGGATAGGGGAATCCTAAGTGAAAGACCTGCTCTGTTAGCGTTTTTAGTTGAATCTAGAACAGAAGCTGCTGTTAAAAAGAGATAATTGGTGGGGCATATAAAATATTGCATGATAACTAAAAGAATCAATCAGAGGAGGTTAGAAAAAACTGTGAAGAGAAATTAAGGACAAGCAATTCACAAAGAAACAATGTGAAAAGATATGTGTGGCTCCCAAATATGAAACAAACTCTAAAGGATTTAGGATTTTTGCTTGGAAGTGTTTGCATAGGTATTATACCACAAGCAGACTCCAAAGAATTTTTCCTCAGATGGCACATGTTGGAGGTGTGATTAGAAAGAAAGAGATAATTGGGAATAAATGTTCTAGGAGTGTAATGAGTTGGCAGACTTTAAAAATTCCTACAGACTACTCTGTCAGAAATATTGAGTGCGCAAATAGGTGTAACTAATGAAATAATTTTTTGTCCTAGGATACAGGGTCTGAATTGTGTAGACATAGTAAAGCTTTGCTAAGTTTAATTCTGGTGAGTGCCAAAAAACAATTACAGGAAAATGGAAAGTAAAGTGTACTTGATGTAGTGAATATTGTGACAGAAATAAAAGAACTGAAAGTTGGATCTTAAAAAAAGGTAGAAGCATACTACATAAAAACATGAAAATTTTAGGAACAATGCATGCAGAATTATGTTTTGGAGGAGTAGTGAGGTTTAAGAGAAGGCAGGGACTGATCAAGTTATGTAAGGTTGGATGGATGATAATTGTATAAAAGCATGTATGTGATGTATAATGTTTGTAACTGTGAGCACATTGTAACTGCAAACATGTTAGCATGGTCTGTTTTCTTTTATATAAATGTATGCTTCTGCATCCAGTGACCAAGACAGTACACATTTCTTTCTTTCTTTCCTTCTTTTCTACCTTTCTGTGAAGTGTTAGCTGTGTGAGGAACCTTGTGATGACTCACCACTGGACCTGTAATCAAGGAACGTCAATTCTCACCACTGACACCAGTGGGGGACGTACACTTGGAGGATAACAGGTACACACACAGTATTTCCAGATGCAGCTCTCTGCATCAAGTGCAATTTCCCTTAAGAGCACACAGAGACCACAGTCAGTCCAGGGCTGGTTTCTTCCTCTTTCTCTCAATCCCCAGTAAGACTGCCCACTGACACTGCTATAGAGTTGAGATCTCAGCTGAGTGGACAAGCCAAGAACTCTAGCACCCTATCTCTCCAACCAGTGCTTCATTTCCCTGCCCAAGTAGCTGACACACACACACACACACACACACACACACACACACACACACACACACACACACACACACACACACACACACACACACACACGCACCCCTGGGAAAGGCTGGCACATGTTTACTAGCTATGCCCCCTTTTGCCCAGACTATAAGATAGTTATCACTGCCACCAATCAACTCCTTATCAGCTACTTTAAGGCCCTTAGCAAAGGGTGTCCAATCTTACTGTGTAATATTAATATTAATACAAATAGTAGTTTGACCAAGAGCAAGACTATTAGGAGTGGCCCATACAGTGTCACCAAATAAATATGCAAGCACTCTCAAACCTAAATATCTCTAGACAGATCAGCCATAATGAAAGGTTTAAATATATTTAATAATAAATAATAAAAGAACAAGAAAATACTCAGTATATATTCACAGTGACATCAGAGTTCAAAATCACAGGAAATATTTAAAACAACATTACAAGACGCTTCAAATAAATAAAGAAAAATATTTAAACTAATCTTTGCTATATTGCTAACTATATCCAAGAGAATTGTACTGTTCCCTAGAAACTTACTTCATTAGAGCAAGGCAGATGTGGTAAATGGTTCTTGTCAGGCCCAGGACAGAATACAGTATCCCCTGTCTCTCTAAGAGACTCCTAAATTAATATCCCAAATATTACTGCTGGGATAGCTTGCAGAATGACATCATTTCTTGTCAACTGACTCTATCCCAGGTGAAACCTCCACTGCTGGAATCTGGCAGTATTTAGCATCTACGTATGAAAATACATAGACCTTAGATCTTTGGCAGATGATGGACGTCATAAAACAATTGCATTCTTCCACATTTCAAGACTAGTAATTATTTCACTTTAAGGACAATACAGAAAGCTTCCTAGTACAGACATTATATCTCCGGCCTAGCCTATCCAGTAATTTAATTTCAGCTATTTTTTCTAAAGTTAACCCTCTGTATTCCAGTTTCTACTGTTAAAAATATACATTTAAATAGTTACAATAGTGCATGTACATTTCTGTTCTCTTCCAGCAGTGTACACTGTGGTTACATTTTAAGCACAAGCTCTTTATAAAATACCTTTTTAACACACGTCTATAGCAGCAGTTTGATATACACATGATATACTGCTCTATACAATTAGTTGTAACACAAGCATCTTATATAAATCATGTTGATATTCACAAATGACATATAATTATTTACAAAAGTCCAGATAGTTGTGCTGGCACTATCCCCTTTGTCGCAAATCTAACATGAATAACAGTTTTAGTGGCATTCATAACAGAAAAGCAAATTCCATCACTATGGATAATTATTAAACAAGGTGTTGCTTCTATTTGGATAGTTTCCTGCATACTTCCTGTTCATTAGGGAAAGCTAAGCTTGCCAGATGAAGGGAGCGATATTGTACCGAACTAAGAGTTGGAAGAGTTGGAGACAAACAGATGAGCTAATAAATGGCACAGCATATTCTGAGGTCCTCTCTGTCTTGTTTTCTTCTCTTGGTCCTCAGTAAAACTGATAAGGTCTTCCACATTATGTCCATTAATCTTAAAACTTGAGTTGATAAACCCTTAGCAGCAGCCTTGCCTTCATTTTTTTCAGAAAGAAACTACGACACAGCAGCCTTGCTGACAGAGAGATCACTGGGAACACTGAACTTTTGCCACTGTTGTACAGTGACAACTAAGTTTTACCCTGACTTGACAGTGTTGCCATAAAACAACTTGATTCACTGGCCTTTCTATTGACTTTTCTAACTAATTGGTGACATAGTTCCTTATACCTCTGTGCCTGTGCAGTAAGGTAGTAAATACTTCTCCATGTTCTGTCTGAAACTATTGCAACCTGTAAGACAGATGCAATGTGCTGCATATTGGTGCTGAACTGGGTGTACACAAAACATGTTACTGCTGTATATTCATAGGCATGGTTTATCCTTAGCATACCATGCCAGAGCAGCTTGTGATAAATGTCTTTAGCAGTTTCAGTTGATAACCTCTTATAGTTATATGTTTATCTTTTTCTTACTGTATACTTGGCTTCTTCATCTAAGGCTTTTTGGACTGCATAGACTGTGTTCCACTTTGTAACTAGGGCATGGTCAGTAACAGGCTTTCCTTATCTGACTGTAAAAGTGAACTTTTCATATATGCCATATTTTTCTTCTGTTTATATATATATATATATATATATATATATATATATATATATATATATATATTTTTTTTTTGGTGGGAGGTTGGAATAATGGTTACTGTGTTTACCTTACAAACACAAGGTGCAGGTTTGATTCTTACATGGGGTAAGTGGCTAGGCTTAAAATGGCCCACAACGGCAGTTAGCCTAGAACTAATCTAGGAATCTAAAAATCTATGAATCTATTTAACTCGCCAAGCTATGGGATGTGATAGAATTTTGGTTTGATTCTTATTTGGGAACCAGCCCTAATGTGATGGACAGCAAGCTTTTCATAAGCTGGCTGTTTCAGATAATAATTATACTCTACACTTGTTCTGTACTAATGTGCCCCCCAAAGGACAAAATATGGCATATCTTCAGCCAGTGGAGTTTGGTTTTAATGGTCTGAAAGCATTAATAAAGACATATAATTCCATATTTCCTTAGATTTCACAATGTTATCATTTTGTTAACTTTTGATGCCACTTTTTAAAATTCATTTTTTCATTTATCAGCTGTGCAAGCAAACTGATCTGCCTTGGGCCTTTTTCTGCCACAATCCAGGATACAAGGGCAAGAGTAATGTATTACATTTGTATTGGTTTGAGTAGACAATCAAGCAGCATGTTTGGGAGGAAACTGGAGTACCTGTTTAAAACCATGTATATACAAGAACTTGTAAATGCACAGACCATGCGCTAAATCAGTAGTTATGTTGATTTGCCCTGGCTTTTGCTATAAAAGGCCACTTCATCCCATCCCTCTCTGCCAACTTTCTGAAACCAGGATCATTAATTGAGCCCCAGGTGCTACAGGTGTAGTTATTTATTTATGTATGTATTTATCTGAACTTGCTAACTGTTGTAGAACACTGATATCTTGAACCATTTTTAGCATCAGCCAAGGTTGAGACAAAAAATATGTTTGTGTGTGTGTGTGTGTGTGTGTGTGTGTGTGTGTGTGTGTGTGTGTGTGTGTATGTGTGTGTGTGTGTGTGTGTGTGTGTGTGTGTGTGTGTGTGTGTGTGTGTGTGTGTGCATTTTCATGCAGGAGATAACAGTAACAAAACTAATACAGACTTCAGTGGCAACATCAGCCTTGTGTAGTAATTATATACATATTAAAGAATACATGACATTATGCCTGGACAGTGAAAAAAGGGGGAATTAAAAGATGATATACTTACAGATACTGGCAGCCTAAGCAGGATAGGTTTAGTGCATTAGTATTGTAGAGAGAATAAAGATGGGAAGTAAAAGAAGACATAATTAGAGATGTTGTCACCCAGGAGAGATAACAGGGTTATTGTTAGGAGCAAACTATCTTTGACAGTAGCACAGCTGAAAGTGTTCTCATTATTACCTCATCTAGTTAATAGTTTATTTGGTTTATTGTGGTTTTGTATGAGGAAGTTGGGAGTGGAAGAGAAGTATGTAAGAGTGGTGCAGGATATGTACAAGGATAGTGTGACAATGGTGAGGTCTGCAGTAGGAGTGACGGATGCATTCAAGGTGGAGGTGGGATCACATTAAGGATCAGCTCTAAGCCTTTCTTATTTGCAATAGTGATGGACAGGTTGACAGACAAGATCCTGGACTAAGACAGACTATATGTGTGTGAATGAGAGGGAAGACAGAGGAATGGTTTGAATGCAGGGAATAGAGTTGGCGAAGGTGAATAAGTTTAAATAATTGGGATCAACAATTCAGAGTAATGGTGAGTGTAGAAGAGAGGTGAAGAAGAGAGTGCAGGCAGGGTGGAGAAGAGTGTCAGGAGTGATTTGTGAAAGACGGGTATCAGTAAGAGTGAAAGGGAAGGTCTACAAGAGGGTAGTGAGACCAGCTATGTTATATGGGTTGGAGACGGTGGCACTGACAAAAAGGCAGGAGTCAGAGCTAGAGGTGGCAGAATTAAAGATGTTAAGATTTGCACTGGGTGGTATGAGGATGGACAGCATTAGAGATGAGTATGTTAAAGGGTCAGCTCAGGTTGGACAGTTTGGAGACAAAGCCGGAGAGGCGAGATTGCATTTGTTTGGAGATGTGCTGAGGAGGGATGCTGGGTATATTGGGAGAAGGATGCTAAGGATGGACGTGCCAGGTAAGAGGGAATCAGGAAGGCCTAAGATAAGGTTTATGGATGTGGTGAGATAGGACATGCAGGTGGTTGGTCTGACAGAGCAAGATGCAGAGGACAGGAAGAAATAGAAACAGAAGATCCGCTGTGGCGACCCCTAATGGGAGTAGCCGAAAGAAAAAGAAAAAAGACCTCATTTTGTTTATTGTGTGCCACAATGTAATTCTATATACAGAAATTTACCCTCTTATATCTCTGCATTTCATAGGATTTTATTTCACTAAAAGTTTGGGTCATTTTTGTGAAACAGTGTCTTTAATAGCAGACAGAGAAAGAGAGAAAGAGAGAGAGAGAGAGAGAGAGAGAAATCCCAGGAATACAAATATTTTAGAAACGGAACACGATTTGGGCTCTGAAAACAATGTACAGAATGTTTTTATTGTATGCCTTACTCATCCTATAATTTTGTTTTGGGCAAGTTTCTAATTTCTGTAACAAACAATATCTCTTTTGCTTTTTTGGACACAGTTTTCCACAAAACTTTATAAATGAAGCATTTCAGAAATTGTGTGAAATAAAGGCCTGAAAATCTTTTCTTTAGGGGACTGCAGTATGTTATACACTTTGGCTGTGAGGCATTTCATAATTTAGAAATTCTAAAATTTATTCTCCAAAATAGAGTACTTTACCCCAACTATTTTTATGACCCCCCCCCCGATTCATTAAAACGCATTTTTATGTTAAGATGTATTATTCAAATCCTGAATAACTGACGTGTACTACAGTTGCATTATATGTTATGTGTCTTTATAACACATTTCCGGCTACTACTGCTTTCATTTCTCCTGCTGATGTACCGTGCTACTGCTTTAAGTTCTGTGACAATACCGTACATTACAAAAACTCCTGCTTGTCTTGTAGTCTAATAATTTCTACAGCCAATATTGTCTTCATTTCACCACTGGAGGGTGCTGTGGCTGCATTTATGCTCCTTTCCTCTTTAATAATGACATTCTGGACAGCCACCTTGAATATGCCATATGGGCGAGACAATACAAGTTATTTTACAATTCATTACACTGTAATGCTGTCAGTGTGATTTAGGTGAAACGGTTTATTTATTTATTTCCATCCTGTCTGAGTTAGCAGAGGTAGTCCTTTTTCAGCAGATTCCCTGGGAGAAAAGCTGCATAGTAACAAATATATTTACAGTTTGATGTTTACCTTAATCATGTGATCTATTATCACACAGAAGAATACGAACATTTAAAGAAATGTTTTGAAACTATTACTATTTGCAGAAATATTAAATAGTCATATCTGTGATTTATTGCTTCTGAGTAGAAGCAGAGGTGGAAAAGGAAGAGTTGGAGGGTAGAAGGGATGAGATAAAAACTGAGGTGTTTCTAGATAAGTTGGGAGTATAATAAGGAGATATTAAGGAAGAAGGGAGGAGGCAGGATGAAAAGAGTAAGGTAACCCTTACATCTGCATTCCCCACTCTCAGCTATTCTGCCTTGTCCCTCCAGACCAAGGTCCTCAGGTTACCATGTGTACATGTCTCCAAGGCTAGAACTACATTCCATCTCCATCAGCAGCTTGCATTTTTCTATATGTGGGCTATAGGAGCATTTCTTTTTAAGACCCTAATCCTACCCAAGGTACTAACATCAGCACTGCATAACCACAGGGAAGCCCGCATCCTCCCCTGATGTATGCATGCTCTCACATGCAGAACCCCTGACAGCCACTGTCAGTGGCTTGGGATACCACGCTGATATTACCCAGGTCAATTGTCAACAGCAAGCCTCTGCTTGTCAGCAAAAATGTCTGTCTGGGATACATTACTCCCTCTCCCAGAGTGGATGAACTGGTGAAAGCCATTCAGTCCCATCTAGGTCATCTGGTTCGTAGTCAGGGATTTATCCCTTTACACCACAGGGACTGGCATTTGAAACAGTTTATGCTTGAGGGACAAGACTTGGAGTGTGCATAGACTGTGGTTTGGGGAGTGCTAAAAGGCTTAATTTAATTTCAGTTATATGTCAAATGGGTAAATGAAACTACCCTTTGTGGACCCTTTCAACCATGACCTGGCCACAAGGGTAATGTTAAAGTCAATATATTTGAACATTTTAGAGAAGCTAGTAACTAGCACGTTTCTACATGATATCCTAGCAGACACCTGCAGAACATGCTAACTCCTTACAAAAAGTAGCTGGTGATTAGAAATGAATCCCAGATTCTGCAGCTGTGAGTCCATTACTTTGCACTTTCATATAAGTATGAGTTTACCTACCATTAAGAGCATTAATAATGTGCCATAAAAACAAAATATACAAACCAGTGAAGCAAGTCCTGGGATGCAGGAAATAATCACTTTAATAGCTAAAAATAAAAATCCAGTTAAGCACTTTCGTCTTGCAACATCTTTTGTTAAGACTTCATCAGAACCTCTTCTTACAATCTAACAATTCTTCTTTTAAAAGAATGAATCACATGACATAAAATCAGCTGATACTGGGTGAATGTCCTTCAAAGCTTTTTGAAGGTACAAGCCTTAAATGTCAAAAAATGGAGTTAGTTTAAATACATTTAAAGACATTACTTATACATAAAATGAAAAAATAGTACAACCTAAAACCCTGTTTGTTGATAAAAATGTTACAAAAATAGGATAATTCATGAGTCTATGCGTGTTAAAACTTATGCATTTAAGTGTTTAAAATGTGTATTTGTAAACAGGATATGTAACAGGTATTTACTATACAAGGGTTATACCTTTGCAGCCCTTAATCTAAAAGCACTAGTATTCAAAATATGTTAATTTAACCCCTGTGGGTTAGTTGCATTTATAGGTTCATAGGTTCATAGGTTCATACTAGGCTATCTGCCCTGGGGCAATTATAAGCCTAGCCCGATTCTGTATGGCTTACTCCACCCCTTGATTTGAGTATACTGTGCCCTTTTTAAGGTTTAGTTTACTGTGCCTCTGTCTAATAGTGACACGGGAGTAATCCCTGGGACAAACCTACGATCCCCCATCCACTTATCGAGATTCTTCTTGAAGAGATTCAGTGAGGTGCTCTGCCTCACATGAACTGGAATTCTATTCCAGAGCGAAGGGAGCCTCTGGGTTATGAACCTGTCCCTCCAGCAAGTTCTATTTATTTCTGTGCTGAGGTTCAAGTCCCTCGAGCGTGTGGCTCTAAGGGATTTAGATTTACTGAGGTGGAGCATGTCCATTAATTCTGGATTTGACATAGCTTTGTATGTCAGGCATAGATTGCCTCGAAGAAGGCGGTATGCAACTGAGTAGAGCTGGAGTTTTTTTAACCGAGCAGTATATGGCATCTGTTTGAGACCCTTGATCCTCATGGTGAGATACTTTTGGGATCTTTCTAATTGCTGCAGGTGTCGGGTAAGGTACATCCCAAAAGGGGCATTGTATTCTATGATGGGCCTGATGAGGGATGAATAAAGGGGCACGATTACCTCTCTTGATCTAGATGTGAAACCCTTCGTGATGAGGTGGGCTATGTAGAAGGTCTTTCTAACCACTTTGGCAATGTGGTTTTCAAAGGAGAGATTGCTATCAACTTGGGTCCCCAGGTCCCTAATAACTTTCTCTGTACTTAATGGGTTTCCGCCTATGTGGTAATTTGTGGGCACATTGTTTTTGCCAAAGGGTATGAATATACATTTTTTGGCATTTAGCTTTAAACCATGGCGCTGGCTCCAGTTATCTGTCTCTGCAAGACCTTTTTGAAGCATGTTTGTGTCAGCTGGAGAGTTGATTATGGCGCCCAGTTTGCAGTCGTCTGCGAACTTGGTGAGCCATAGTCCTCCCACGTTTGCCTGTACCTCGGAAAAGTATATACCGAACAAGAGTGGTCCCAGGACAGAACCCTGTGGGGCGCCACTTGTGACCGGTTTTGAGTCTGACATGGCTCCAGCAACTCTCACTCTGTGGGTTCTGTCTTTGAGCCAGTTTGCGACCCATCTTGTGACATAGGGGTTTATATTTAAGCTGGATAGCTTATCTATGATGCCCGAGTGGGGTATTGTGTCAAATGCCTTTGCAAGGTCCAGATAGGCTGTGTGGACTACCTTCCCTTCATCTATGGCTTTGGTGACTGTTTCAAAGAAGTCAACCAGGTTCAAAAGGCAGGATCTGCCCTTGACAAAGCCGAACTGGGTAGGATCTAGTGTCTGTAGGTCCCCAATGTCTTTGTTTATGAGCTCCATGACAAGCTAGTCAGGCTTATGGGGCGATAGTTTCCAGGGTCCGTAGATGCTCCACCTTTGTGGAGTGGGACCACTGTTGCTGTACGCCATTCTGTGGGCACATATCCTGTAGTGAGGCTGAGATTGTATAGCTGTTTTATTTGAGGGATTAGTTCCTCTTGTAGTTCATGTAGGACGCAACCTGGGATGCCATCTGGTCCCATGGAAGCAGTGTTTTTTGCTTTGATGATTCAAATTAAGAGCAGTTGCCAGTGCAGTTCTGTATAGGTTAGGATGTCCTCCCAGTTACATCATCTAGGAGACTTTACACATTTGTCAATATCAAAAAATAGAATTTTGTTAAAAATAACACACAGGGTAGAATGTTTGCAGAGGATGTTTCTATTATCCTGGTTTTTAATATAATAAGTATAGTGATAAATTCTTAGCCACAGCTGCCTCTCCATTTTGTCAACATAAAATGCATCACAGAACAGGTGCAGGCAGCTGGCTAAATGTACCACCCCTGCACTTTTACAAGAACACTGGCCTGAAGATCTTAGGTCCCTGTCATGATTGCTTACTGTTATGTATGGTCCTTTGTGGATGTATTTACAAAACCTACAGGCTAAAACTTATGTATAATAATGTTGTTTAATGTATTTAAACTAACTTCATTTTTTTTTTTACATTTAAGACTTGTACCTTCAAAAAGGTTATGTATGCTCCTTCATGGATGTACTTAAAATACTTATAGGCCTCACAGCTCATTCTTTTAAAATAGAAAATGGAAGATTGTAACAAGTATCTTAATGAAAGATGATGTAAGGCAAAAGTACTTAAGATTTTTATTTTCATTTTTAACTATTAAAGTGATTATTTCCTGCATCTTGGGACTAGCTTTATGGCTTGGATACTTTGGTTTAGTTTATCTGTTTAAAGCCAGTGTGGGTAACGTGTGGAAGTGTGCTGTTTTGTTAAAAAGGTGGCATACTTAACAAACCTTACAGACCTGATAGTGGCAATGATATATTTTTGAACTTTGCAGATGCTATCAAATCACATTAGCATCATCAAGCTACTTACTAAAAGCTCTTTCAAATATAAATAGCTATATTAACCATGATTACCATAAGAGAAAAAAATTTTACCATTACAGGGTAATCTGTTAAATAATATTTTAATTGTTCAACTATTTCAATCTAAAAATAATTGTAAGCCTAATCCCGCTTAAATATACATGCTAGTTATCATATATCATCTTAGAAACCCTGGTTAACTACATCAAATGGTTTCTAAACAAGTGCAATGGTTAGTGTCACCAGGTGTTATTAAATTCTTGTTACAGATTCATTCCCAAACATTGAGCATAAGATTTTCATATAAATATTGTTTTTGCCATCTTCTAGCAATATTGGAAAAATGTTTGAAAACCACAGTTCGCCATGGAGGACTATCCTTATGGTATTTTTTTTTTGCTAAAGTATTGTCACTACCTGCCTCAAGATAAATATCTTATACTAAATGTATTTCTTACTGATTTTTTAACTTGTAAAAGAACAGCTGCTCATTTACTCTACTGTATATTTTTGTCCTCTACTACAATCCCGTAATTTTTATTGTATTGTTATTGTATATTAAGTCCATTTCTGTAATTTTTGCTTACTTATACTGTGGAGCTTTTCTCCCCGGGCTTTCCCTGAAAAACGGCAGTAGCCCAGTCAGACTATCCCGGTCAACAAATGTCAAATGAATAAATACTAAATAAATAATATTAATATGTCATAGCTAATTTGTAAATTTGAAATAAACATTTAACATATTTTCAAGCTTTGTAGATACTATGAAATCAATAAAGTCAAGAAACATTATTTATCTTGTTGATAAGATCTTAGCAGCTTCCTGTGAGCTTCTTCATATTGTTTCATACACACATTTATTTTATCTGCATCTCAGGTCATTAGTAATGCTCATTAAATTAATTTACCCCGCAGTCCCAACTTACAGACTTGTAAGAAATAATAATATATTTTCAACGTTCGGCCAGGATTCAGAAAACCTGGTACTGTGATCACACTGCAAAATGTAGCACAAGTGTTGCGTAATGCATCCTGATGGGGATAAGTATGTAGAACTGGCAAACTAGCATGGAACTGCCAGGGGTAGGCTATATCACCTGTGAAATTAGCAAACATCTCACAGTGATATGGACTGTGTTATGGTAGGTCATATGACTTCACTCCAGTACCAGGCAAGTAGTGTATCCATGATGATGTATAGGTTCATAGGTTGGTACTAGGCTATCGGCCCTAGGGCCCATATAAGCCTAGCCATAACAATTCCCTGGATATTTCTTCCCACAATATTTACTTCCCTGAACCCCTGTCTAGCAGGGTGACTAACATGATCGCCGAGGTGAATTTCCTATCTCCCATCCAATTGTCCATTTCCTATCTCCCATCCAAATGTACATCCACATGTGCATCAAAGAACGACTTCCATAAAGCACTGGCACAGATGAGACCTTGTGCAAGATCCAGACAGCAAACTCCCTTTCATGTTTATATTATAAAAGGGAAAGGTGTGAAGTGACTGTCAAAAAGGAAAACAGCAGGCACGGCATGCACAGAAGGACAGCTGGGAGGGAAAAGTGGTATGTGCGAAAGAATGGTTCACTTCTGGGGGATACTTGTTCATTTTTATTTTTATGATGGTTAGAGGAAAAAGGTAGCATGAGAAAGGCATGGCTGGGAGGGAAGGTAGAGGTAGCAGCAGGGCTATTTGAACAAATGTATAGCACAAAGGCAAATAAACAAGGTACTGATGCAGAAGAGAGGCCAGAAAGGAGATATACAGACAGACAAAATGAGGACAATTGATGATAAGGAGGATTTGACAAAACATCATGAAGAGGAGTGACACACAAGGAAAGGGAATACCAAGAAGAAGGACAGGATGGGGAGAGTACCACATATCAGGCAGCACAATGGCTATATAAAGCAGAAGACAGTCACCTCCTTGACTACCCTCATGGTTTGGCCCCACATGAGAATGTGCTCCAGGGTACCAATCCAGTTATTCAGCAGGCAGTCCACTACAGTCCTCACCTGCCCTCCCACCTCTCACCTGGTGACCCAGTGAGACCCCCCTGGTGATGCTTCCAATAGAGGACCATACACTTCCCACAGGAAAAGCAGCACCAGAGGCTACCAGTGATTCTTCAAAGTTGCTTCCTGCAGGATGACCTTTGTCATTCAGCAGAGAGACTGGCATGGAGACTGTTAGGAGACCCAGCAGGTGGTGGTAAGGCAGGTGCAGGGCATGGTCGATGTTGCCACATCACATCTAGCTCTGCAGCTGACACTGCAGAAAGCATAAATGTAAATGGAGAGAAACAAAACCACAAAGAGCAAATAATACACTGAAGAAAATCACAATGATAATGAAAAAGGGAAGGAAAAAAACTTTACTAAGTTGTGCTCACCATTTATTACAGGCCATGGAAGTGGAAAGATGGTGTCAGAACAACCACTGGCAACATACAAGCAATTCTTAAGCCTGAAACACATGTGTGATATGACTATAGGGATTACACGGTGGGGATAAGATTGGACGTGCTCTGTCCCTGCTGTGTAGGGCAATGAGGACAATGGCATGTATAACTGGCATTGAAGTGAGGCAGAAGTAACCAAAACATAGAAATGAATTGCACAGCCCTGAGTCAGTAAAACTGTAAGAGCAGGTAGTTTACAATGTATGGCAAAGCTGAGATATGTGGCACTGGTTGGCAACAGGCCATCTATAATATACCTCAGAATACCAGCTGGGGTATACATGGAACATATAACCCTGTGGTAATTAATGCTGTACCCTGACAAACATAAAACCAAGTGCATTGGTACACAACAACCCAACACTTGCATACCCATGGTAGGTCAAGCATCCCTGGCAAAGCCATGGGCAGTAATGCAGTGTGACATGTCAGGCAGACAATGACAGTGTGCATTATCTGTATGATGATCACAAAGGTATGAAGGAATAACTGATACAAACTGGAAAATGACCTCAGTGGAAAACTACACTCTTAATTATAGTGTTGTCTGTAAGGCAGCACTGTCAGGAGTACCTGCCAGTAGTAAGGATAGCAGCTCGCTTACACTTGGATTTTAAATTTATTTAAGGCATAAAATGAAGCAAAAGTATATGCAATGAAATTATTTAGCAGCATTGTAAACCTATGCAGTATTGTGCTAAGGCAGATATACACAGCTATAGTGGGAATTCAATATACATACCCCAATGTCTGGACAGGCATAGTTGCCTCCTCTGGGAGGTCAGTCCCTTCTCCCAAATTTCATCAGGAGCTGAAATACACAAAGTAGAAAAACAAAACATGTACACAGCATAGATGTGGACATCATTTACTGCTTCTAGGTATACAATAAGGCCTTATTTTGTAAAATCATCCAGTAGGGAGCCATCTGTACTTTAGTACTCAAGCTCTCTCTCCCTAACATCTTCTTCTTCCCACTGGAGTCAAAGGTCAGGGTGTCACCTCTTCACATCATTGTACCAGTGCTGACACTGCTCAGTAGGGTGAGTGATGCCTGTGGTATTACTCACCGCCCTGGGAAGACAGTGCTGGTCTCCTTGTACTGTGGACACTCATACACATCTCTCAGCAGGCACTCCTCGTGGTGCAGGTGCAGCAGCTGGAGAAAGATCTTTGTGTCCTTGGTTGTTGTTGTTGTTGTGTCTTTCGGCTTTTCCCGGTTAGGGGTCGCCACAGCGGAACTCCGGTCTGCTAATGATTGGCAGTAGATTTTTTACATGCCGAGTTGCCAGCTCTGACGTACAACCTTCAGCGAAGGTACGCCCATTCACGCATGTCTCCACACAGAAGACGCTCTAGCTGAGAATCGAACAGGACAACGTCTTACTGTGAGGCGACAACGCTACCGCAGCACTATCCTTGGTACACCACATAAAACAGACATCATTACATTACAGCGAATTACATTAGTTCCCTTTCCACTCACAATAGACGACCTAAAAGTAAACATATATTAACTGTTTGCATCACAATGACTGCTTTCTTTCACAGTTCTGGAGAGAGAATTCTTGAAGTATAGTAACTATATTTTATGACCCTTGGTTTTCCTGTGTCCAACCCCATGTGTGACTTCATCATGTACAAGCAATTAAGTCATTCATGAGAAACTACAGAAAGTTGTACTTTGGACTGCAATTATATGTTTCGTACATTTCTTCCTTTCATCTCTTATTTCTTTACAGGGAAAATTTTACAAAGTTACACACATTTTCCTGTCACAGGAAACCCACATATTGCTTTACAATGCATTACCAGTGTGAAGTAATAGAGAAAAAAAGTAAACCACATCTTTTAATCAGTTTTCTCTAGCCTGGCATTCCCACGGCACCACATATTGTGTTGATTAATATTCAAGTGGAGCACAGAATCTTTAGACAGATCATTTGGAATATTTGTTTATTTACTTATTTCCTACTTGATAAATGTGTAGATCAACTGGTCTGTTGACCCTTTTCAGCCGTGACCTGAGCTGAATGAGCAGCAAATACAGTACTTTTACAGAATAAAATCAATACATATGTTATAATTTATTTCCAGCACATGAGCAGTAGAGTTTATCATATATCTACAACATGCAAGGAGTACATAGTTTATCAAAAACATGAACAAAATACAGAAGATTTAAGTTGTAAGAGAACTGTACTGTACTAAAATAATTGTTAGAAAATATGTATTTACACTATATAAACAGTAACAATGCTGTCCTATCAGTCAAGCTATTCACTGTCATGGCTCCTGCCTAGAATAGTGTGTGCACAGCAATGTAGGAGATCAACTATTGTTATGGTGAGAGTTGCACTACTGTTGATATATATCTTATAGAGATCTGACCACATATACTCTCTCTCTGTTTTCTGTACTATGCTTCCTGACGTAAGACTCAGCATGCTTGAATGTGAACAATATGGTTGACAATTCTGGCATATACTGCTCCTTGCCACTACAGTGCCCTGGTAAATGTTATCTGCTATTGATAGCATGAGCAGTTTATTGACTGGTAACATTTGCTGCCATCTGTGACATAGTAGCACATTGTGCAGGATGTTGTATTAGCTTGGTTGAAATAATAATGTAATATCCTAGTAAGGATGTGCAGATGCTGGAAACATTGCTTTAGCTGGCTATGTTCCCATTCGGTAATTCTCTGGGTATGGACATGTATGATAACATATGCATCTACCTCTGCTACATACTGTTTCCTTACAGGATTAATAACTATTGTTTCAAAGGCTATTCAGCATCTTCTGTAAGATGCAAGTATATATACAAGTCAGCCTATTTAACATTGTTTCTATTTTTTTTAATTTTTAGGTAAAAGGTGTTACTCTGCCTTTGTGATGTACACAAAGTATTTACTATACAAATGGCCATTGGTGGAGGAAAAGAGACCAGTGATCTGTGAAATATATGTACAAATGTTTTATGTATGCTGTCTGGGGGACAGACACTGATGTTTCTGTCTATGCCTTCAGCAATAATCACAAACTATAAGATGATGTTGTGCTGGATGTTACAATTAGGATCTCAGGGTACCTGATGTCATACATGCTGGCATTCAATGGATCTATACTGGTGACTCTGCAGAAGACTTTCTTGGTGACATGATACTCCTAGTGTATCCCCAAGAAATGTATGTTCTCCTAAACATGTTCCACCATGACATCCAGGAATGTGTTCAATATACCGGTTAAGAAAGCCTGTCATGTGCTATTAATTCCGTCAGTTGGCCACTGAAAAATACCTGTAGTCAAGATACATAGTGATGTGGTCATCCTGTTTACTAATGGGCTAGTGTGTCCATTCCATTTTATTGTGCCATCTGTTGTCTGTGGATATTGTATACCTTACATAGCATGGGAGTGTCTGGCCAGTATCACGTGATATCACTTGATTACTGAAGCTTTGAAGTACTGGCCTTAGCAGTACTTCTCTCTTTTTTGTTTTTTTACCATCACTTTATATTATTGTGTTGCTGCTGTTGCCTCTGGCTAGCTTTTAAGGCTGCTGCATGTAGCCACAGACCCCTGTATGAATTTGTGAATATTTGTTTCTCATATAATTATGATTAGACTTAGCATAGCTTGATGAGGTGTAGTAAGGCTTTTGACATACTACTCTTATTTGCATATCCTTTTGTAATGTTCTGGTCTATGTTTTAGCTATTTTTTGAATCATGCTAACTTTATAAAGTCCATTGATAGCATATCACTGAGAGATAATTACCTTGCACGCAACAGTTTCCTGTTTTCCATCACTTTATTAATTGCAAATGGTTTGCAGCCTGCAACATTAATGCGGTGCTTTAATACTTAACCATAATGTTTTTGTAACTCTCAGCCTGATCTGCCTTTACCCAAATAAGCGCTTCCATCATTTTTTTCTTTTACGACTTCTTTTCTGTACTTGCAACTTTTTTTTGCAAGAATACAGCGTGTTCAGTATATTACCATGAAATAGTTGATACAGAAAGCATTAATTCAGACTTTTGTTTAATTTCAGTGGGCATGCTTTCTACTTCTGTACTATGAGGCTTCATTATAATGGAAGAGAGTCTAATGAGAATTAGTTTCATTACCTGAGATACAACCAGACTACACTAGGATTCTAGCTCAAGCATGAATACGATTTCATAAGCTTTGGTACTTTGCTGACATAGTCTTCAAGAAGTATAAATAAGATTACAACTAAGAATGCTTATAAAAGCTCTAGGACATCACAAATAATCCTGATTAAACAATTAACTTGTAACAAATGACTAGATAGAGACAAGAGACTATCTCACTCCCTTATAATTAAATACAAATACTTAACAAGCTTGTTCCTTTACACCCTGTGCATAAGCAGTTAACATTAAACCTTCCCAAAATATTTAACCTTTCAAAATACCTTTCCTCAATACTTCATTATTTAATCCACCAAGAAACATAGTATTATAATTAAGAGTATAGTAGGTTTCCTTCTGGTGTTGCAGCTTTTTAAGATGTATTTGAGAATTCCACCATAACTGTGCCATTGTGAAAATAAACTTTCAGAACTTCTGTTATGTTCTAAGTGCTAATGTTTGGCCACTGGAATTCTCAAAGATTTATTACATGTGCCCAGTGGTGGCTACAGGTTACTTTTCTTGCCAGGGCACAATAGGACATGTGAAAAAAACACCAAATCACCATACCGGTAAAGTACAGAAGACATGATACATGGTAACAACTCACCCATAATCCACTGTTAAAAATGAAAGACCATTTCTCTACAAAAAAGTGAATGCCATCATTTTATAAATCCTAGCAATCTTCACAACAGAGAAAAATTAATAATCTGTCATGCTCAAGGAATATGCTAAGTGTTGGTATGCTACAGTGTGTTAAAGTTTAGTAAATAAATAACAAAGAGTTTTACCTTTTAGTCTTGAATCAAGAATAACACTTCAGGATGTGCAAAGTCCTTGTTTATTCCATAAACAGCGCTGGAAGACTGCTTAGTAAAAATTTCAAATCAGCCTCCAAGAATAAACAAAACCTTCAATTTTTGGTATTTGTGTATTATCGCTACCAGGCTCCAAACAACTCGATAATACGTAACTACCGATAGCAGTTTACTAAGTGTACATGAGAAATATTTACAATTCGTCTCAACTTGCAGGCATTTGTCCCCCTAACCTTTGGTTTTGCCCACACGTCTTGTCTAAGAGATTGAGAGGTTGGTCCCTAATCAGGGGCCTTTGACTTTTATTGAGGTTTGTTCCATTTTACACAGAGATTTGACTCAGGAACTACAAGTATCATTTAGTTGCGATTACTAATACTTACAAACCCATCACTGAGTAGAAACACGTCACTGGACGGATTCTTATCTTCAAATAATGAAAGTTTCGACTGATTTGCAGACCATGCATATAGCTCAGTTATGAGTTTCAAATAACTACCACTGGCTTACTCTCTTGAGCAATACAGGCAAAGCATTCTTGGCATTGTTTTAAACCTGTTGATTGTTCAGTTGCTTTTTATTTTGTGCACTCCCAGAGTCTATGTATTTTAGACCTCTGTCTCTGAACATTAAAAATCATAGTGCTGGCCTTTAAAAATCATAGCAGAGGGCCCAAAAGAAGAACATTTTCTTATTTGCTTATAACAAGAAAGTCTGGCCATGCTTACCATATACATTTATTGAAAAAGAAGGTTTGTACACGCTTATTTAACTTATGTAATAATGTGTACACCCTTGAACATGTCTATATTTATTATGGAAAATCAGAAGAAAAGTAGTAAATCTATAAGGAGCATGGGAAAATATACAGTAAAAAATGGTACTTACGTATTATCGAGTTGTTTGGAACCTGGCTGCAATAATACGTAAGTACCTAATGTTTATACCTTTTCTTATCAATTTCATGCATGCGGAACTCTGATGTTACATTACTTTCAGTGAATCAATATATTTAAAAATGTCCTTATCCCTCATGATTCTGTCTTAGAGCTTCAAGTGAACATTTCACAAGTATGCCTTTTGAAAACATAGACCACCTGGTATAAGAATTTATCTTTTAACCATGTAACATTCAGTACCAGTACACACTATCTTACAAACATCCTTACAAAGACTCATCTCCCAGACTGAGAAGGCCAGAGCCGAGCATACTGTTAATTAATTTGGTTTGAAAGTAGATTCTTTAAGCATAGTATAACATCATAACATCCCTTAACTCCTTCAGGACTTTCGCCTTCAGTTGTCTGTCAGTGCTCTACAATTTGTTAATAGAGAGAATGTAATTGTAAGACACTTGAAATATAAGGCTACTAATTATACGAAAAATGTATCTTGCATATTCATGTAACTGAATTCCAATTTTTTCTTTACATAAACATATTATAAACACTGTATTTGATTCATTTGTGAAGAAACTGCAAGTTAATATATCTTTAGTGAAGAATAATCAGGAGACATAATATTTTTCTGTAGCAACTGTAACAAGTCAGGTTTAAAGCAACTGGTCAAATGGCCAGGTACTTCAACATTTGTTTGGTCAACATCATTTGGTCAATTCAAACAGACGATCAATTGCTGTGCAAGACTGGCAGTCCTTGGCTAGTGGAATATTCCCATTCCCAGGAAAATGAGATCTCAGAGTTAGCATATATAATAACTGAGGGGTTGTTCCTTGCAAAATCTCTTGCATTTAGTTTACTCCATGCCAAGGTAATCCCAGACTATGTGTAGAATGTGTCAATGCTAGGTGTTTCATAGAATCATAGGAAGTTACTAGGTTATTGGCTCTAAGGCCCTTACAAGCCTAGCCAAGTTCTGCTCTTGTTTCCAAGATTAGCACCTACTGCCCTTGTCCAAGAGAAACACATGTGGAACCCCTGGAGTGAATTTACTGTTACCCATCCAATCGTCCAGACTGTGCTTGAAGAGGGACAAAGAGGTGCTCTGCTTGACATGAATTGGGAATCTGTTCCACATGTGTGATAATCTCTGGGAGACAAATCTGTCCCTTCTGCAGGTTCTATTAATGTCACATACAAGGTTTGGGTCTTTAGCGTGAGTAATGCATGAGCCATTGAATTTACAGATATGCAGCATTTCCAATAAAGCAGAGACAGAAATTGCTTAATACGCAATGCAGACATTGCCTCTGAGTAGTCTGTATGAAACGGAGTAATGTGACAGCAGTTTCAGCTGATACACATAGGACAGATGCTAAATACCTTGAATTCTTCTTGTGAGGAACTTTTGTGGTCTCTCCAGCTGCTACAGGTCCCTGGAAAGGTACACACCAAAAGGGACATTGTACTCAATTATTGGCTGGATGAGGGAAGAGTACAGGGTGGTTATAACTTCTTTTTTTCTGGAAGCAATGCCCTTACTTATGAGATGAACAATATAGAATGCCCATCTTACCACTGTGGCGACATGGTGGTCAAAAATAAGACTGCTGTCAACCTGTGTGCCAAGGTCTCTCACCACTGGATGCATGCTTAGGTTCTTTCTATTGATGGGCTAGTTAGGAGCAACATCAGTCTTACTGAAAGGGAAGGGATGATAATACATTTTTTTTGCATTCAGCTTAAATCTGTGACTTTGGCACCAATTGTTTGTTGTGTAAGACCTTCTTGTAGGATGTTGACATCATTTGGGGTTTCTATGACCACTCCCAGTTTGCAGTCATCAGCAAACTTTGTCAGTCACAGACCTTTAGTTTTGGATGTAGTAACACCAAGGTGTCAATATAGCTGGTCATTCAACCAGCTGCCCTACATCCTACAAGTCAAGGGTTTGGCTACCAATACAACAGAGATGAATGTCTTGCGCAAAGCATTTGTGCCTCAGTAGAAAGAGAAAAATATTATTAACCAAAATTCAAAAACTGAAAGTTGAGCTTATTTTGTAGTGTGCCACATTGTAAGAAAAATATTTTTAACAAATACAGCAGCGGTTGCCAGCATTCATGATGAAATACACATCTTCCCACTGCAGGTACTGATAACATGTAAAGTAGTTTAAATGTCTTTTAAAAGTTATCTGAAGCAGAAGCAGGAGTCGTCAGTTATAGCTCTTAGATTACACTGATAATTTTGACACATCAGAAAGAATGTGGAAGAGAGTCTGTCAGCACTTGCACTAAAAATCAGATGCCTGACAATATACAGTTCAGCTAGTTTATTTTGTTGAGCATTTACAACTACTTTTACAGAGGTAAGAGCTGCTATGAGAACACAAATCAGAGTAATTCAGGCAAAAAAGTAAAATAAAATGAAAAAAGGTTCCAAAAGCTGTGCAAGATTCACACTACTGCCATTCTGTTTTCATGGAAGTTAAAACAATGAATTCTTTATGTCTTGCATGAGTCATATAAAAGGGGCTTGAATTAGATTATGGGAAAAAAAACTCCAAGCATTACAGCAGCAGGTCCATTGAGATATAATTACCATAACCACTTAATGATTCTTATGCATTAAAACAGAGTACAAGAAATGTAGTAACTGAGATATAGTGGCAACCATAATTTATTTATTTATATTTTTGTTGATTGGGTTAGTCTAACTAGGTCAATGCCCTCATTTCATGGGATAAATAAAGTGGTACCCAAACTAACTAGGGGAAATTTATCCAGGACACCAGGGAGCTTCCCCTTGTCTTTTGATAAGAGTGTGAGATCTTTTACATCTACCAGAGCTACCACCAACTCAGGTAGATAGGGTGTTGTGTAGCAGGTCATTCAGAGAGTGACACACTCAGGAGAGCAGCTCCCCTTTTATGCTGCACTACAGTAACAGTACTGGAAAAATTAATCCATGTAATTGGTGTGATATAAAACCCACAACATCTGCACCAAAGGTAAATGCACCACCCGTTGAGCTACTGAGACTGAAAAGCAACATATTAGTTTTCCAAGCCCCCCCCCCCAGGAAAATAATACTGATAAAGACAAAAAACTGCAAGAGCCAAATGCAGCATGTGTACTGCCTAGTACTTTATTTCTGGCTTGCTGAAATAATGCCAGTAGAAATAATTTAGATCTGAATGTTTGGGATAGCACCACATCTCTCAACTAATTTTGTCAAGAATTCTAGACAAACCCCAAAATAATGAGGGGGATAAAATCAGGAAAATTTTAAATATTACTTAAATTCACTTAAAACATTACTAACAGAACATGTTTTGCATCAATTTGCATTTTTGAACAATAAGAAGTATAAAACCTTAAAGACTGACATTACTGACTGACTGCAATCGAGTGCTTTTGCAAAAAAATCAAAAATATTATGAAGGACATGAGAAATGTGTGAAGCAAAATCAGGGATATTTTGCAAATATTGTTATAGTTGAGAGATATGGGTAGCACTCAAAAAGGAATGTCTGGTTGCAATAACCCATTCCAGGATTTGAATACCTTTTTGGATGTGCGGGATTTTAAATGATGAAATTATGATTTTTGAGTGTTATTATAACTGTATATGAACAAGTATCAGCAGAAGACTTTAAGAATTTATAGTTCTAATGACTGAGATAATTAAAACCATACATCTTTAAATTTTTAAGTTGAGGCTTCTTCATTGTGAGACAGTTAAGTATGGTTTGCCTTTACTATAACATCCGTAGCCCCAAAATCTAAAACAAATAAAGAAATTAAAGAAACTGCAGTCATAGTCAACTTTCCCTCTTCAAGATATGAAAAAATATATTACATTTTATAAGGTCGAACACATGGGTAAAATGTGAAACACTTTCTAACAACCAGGTAGGGAGCTCTCGGCATGGTTAAAGTGTTACTTTATACTTGTTTTACCACGTACCAGTTCTTCAACCATTAGAGACTCTCAGGAAAAAAACAACTCAAGTCTCAAAAATTCAAAACCACAGGTGTGCAAACCAACCAACTCCCCCCCAAAAAACCACAATCAGCTCCAGTTATCATCATGTAATCAGGCAATACAGGTAAGCTCAACATCACCATATCAGCCGTAACACCCAACAAGCAAAAGAATTAAAGAAACTGCAACCATAGTCAACCTTCCTCCTTCAAAATGCAAAGTACTACACTATCTTGCACAATGTGGAAGACATGAGTAAAATGTGACAAATTTACTAAGAAATAGGAAGAAACTCACACCATGGTTAAACTATGAACTTAATACTTACAAAAAGTTCTTTGGTACCCCCAGTCTCTTTTTGCGTGCCAAAACATTCACTTGGTTACAATGCAAAATGTTCCTTTTGCACTATTTATTAGACAGAAAGTTATACAGCAGTCATAGTAATCTAATATTTTACTACACATCAATTTCTTCAAATGTTTGAGACTTTAGAGTAAGTTGAAATGTCCAGGATCCCCCCCCCACACACACACACAAACATTAAGCAAATTATTCTCATATTCTCTCATAGCATCTCTAGTTACAAATTCTCATCGACAAACAACTTTATCCTTTCTTTCCATTTTCAGATATTACTTCATTCTACTCACTATATTGGTAATACATTGATCTTTTACCTACAACAAACATGCACAGATGCACACACACACACGCACACACACACACACACACACACACACACACACACACACACACACACACACACACACACACAATTACAGTCACTTGTATGACAGCACAACTCACATATTAGCTTGAGATTAAGTGCAACGAACACATTCATGAAGAATGACCAAAAATATACCTCAGCTCACTCTTGTCAGAACCTTGCAGTACAACTCCCTCTGCCCCCTTAAATTATTAGCTCAAGAATCAGAAACAAGGAGCAACATCAGGAACAGCTTTTATATAGTTATGTATTTTGAAAGTTGAAGCATTATCAAGAATTTTCTAAAGGATGCAAAGTCTGAAACTCACACACTTGACATTATTTAGTGACAGCGATTCCCAACAAATTTTTTCAGAAAGCTACTTAATTTACAAGGAACAGACCATTACCTTATTTGCTTGAGAATTCTGGACAGAGCCAAAATAATTGGGAGGGGGTTTCCAAAAGAGACACATTTTAAACACTATATTGTATCTATTTGTTAACCAGGTAAACTCATTGGAGAAAGCATCCCTTTTCAGGGGTGACCCAGGAGTACTGTCTAAGTGACATGCTCACAATCAGACAATAGGCAAATAGAGGTGAGAGGACAGGATTCAAACTCTGTACATTTGACTACAGGAAGCAATTGAATTAACAGCTCAGAGCCTTAAGGGTCAGACAAGTCTAATTTACTTAAAGTATTAATACAACTACAAAAGGTGATGCACGGACATGCGTTTGCCAAACAAAGAGAACTATGAGACCCTAATGACTGATTTACCAAAAAAAAAAAAAAGAGTTAGGAGAGGTCTGGCACTTGGTATGGAGGATTAAGGCTCCAAGTTCTTAATGAGCTGCCTCAAAGGTGGAGCGTTTAATTTTTTCTACCTCCAACTGTGTGACAATGAACGATTAGTTAACCAGAAAAACCCTAATGGGGGGAGGTCATTACTCACACACACACACACACACACACACACACACACACACACACACACACACACACACACACACACACACACACACACACACACACACACACACACACACACACACACACACACACACACACACACACACACACACACACACACACACACACACAATCTTACTTGCTACTAAATATAGTAAAAAGTATCTTCTCCAACTGCTGCTTAAAAATGTAGTAAAACATCTTCTGACTGCTGCTTAAACATATAATAAAACACACATCGGAGAACTTCTTCCAAATGCTGATTAAAAATACAGTAAAATACATTTTGGATTCTTTTCAAAAAATCAGTGCTGTCCTGTGATTTAAGAACACTTGCATGAGGTACACTGACAGTAAAAAGCTAGGAACAGTGTTCAGAAGCCTGGAACTACTGTTTGATGATGGTACGTAAGGTACAAGGAAGGCTCCATAAGGTAAAAATTTGTGTTGCATCTATTTGTGAGTGGAACTCACTTCATTAGGGTCTGAATTTACTGAGATGATTTCTTTAGGAATGACCTACTTTTTTGGAATAGTCTTCCTCTCTACATAAAGCAAAGTACTTCTCTTACACTTTTCAAATGTAATCTAGATGAATGGATGGGTAACCACAAATTTACCCCTTGTTTAGAACCCTTGTCCAAATAAGGGAAACATGTAGATGTTCTATTAATTTCTGGGTTACTCATACTTAAATATAAGGGCTAAAAACTTCATGGGAATGTATGACTTGGCTTCTAAAGATTCTCATGGATCAATATTCTAGTAAGCACCTATGAACCTACGAACCTATGGAAGAGTCAACAACACCTGCATACCCGGATGGAAAATGTTAAATATGCTTGCGTGCACTTAACTGGGCAAGAGAATTTTAGTATTCTAGGTATGGGGACAGTCAAGGGGGCACACACTTTCACAGGGGGGGCATGTGCCTGTGTGTGCCCCCCTCTAGCACCACCTATGCATATGCCCCTGATATGTACTAATATCTTCAGGTATGTCATAAATGGATGGTCACTGCTATGTAGTACTTAGAGGGCAAACAAAGGCAAACAATATACTACTCAAGTTTTGCAACAACTGAAGTGATTAAAAGGCAAACAACACTCTAGATAGATTTACCAAATGAATATGGCAAAACAGAGGAAGGGGGTTAATAGCTAGCAGAAAAACATACAATAAAATGTATGACTGTTGTTTAACGTTTCTTGTGTGTTGCGTGTGATAACTGAGGACCCAAAATTTGATTACCTTGTTTTAGTTTTTATTGGTGGTGTTTTATACTAAAGGCCCAGATGAAGACTTTCTTTATTGTGCAGAATTGCTATTTTTATAATGAATGATCATATTTATGAAATAAATTGTACAAAATTACTTTCACTTGCAATGATTGATCTTTTTTCCCTATCTATATAGTGGGTACAGCTGTATTTTTTTTCATTTTGTATTTACTCTAAGGTATTTTAGGACTGTTGTGAGATATTAGAGTGAAAGAGGATATATTATTTTAGCAATCATCTGTAATTAGGTGTGGATATCACAGGTTTTTCCCATGGGTGGTGTGAGTTGATCACTAGAGTGAAGCCTGAGTGATTCAACAAAGCCAACCAATGGTAAATCCTGTGATACCCATACAGAGGAGTGGATTATGGATATTATACAATGAAATTATTTAAGAAGAAAAATGCTTATGTTTCTTAAACAATCTCATTGTTTAATGGAAATGTAGTGTTCTTTTCTCTTCTGTACTCTATAATGATGTACTAAGCATGCATATGACATCTGCATCTTTACACTTGCACATCAGTGCAGTGCAAAAGAGGCATGCAAGAAGATAGGGAATTTTTTTTACTATCTGTTTTTTGACTTTTTAACAAATATTGCAAAAATGTTTAGTAATTTACCTTAGGTATGAGGGAAAATATGAGGGAAATCAAGGACGTTCTGAAAAAGTCTGGGCAGTTGAGAAGTATGGTTACCAGCAGTATGAGTGATCATATTACTAGTCATCATAAGTCTCAACTGTCCAGACCTTTGCAGAATGCCTCTAGTATTTTTCATATTTCTATGCTTTCCCACATAAAATGGTTTATTGCTTAACTAATGTAGCATACTCTAATAGAAAACCAGCCACTCAAGAAAACTTCAGTGGCCGGACCTCTTTCTCTTGGGATATGCCCAGTTTACAATGGGCATGCTGTTGAATACTAATGACACTCAATTGTATAACACAGTATCTCCTCTATTGATGGGCAGTGGAGAGGCAAAAAGTGTTTTAGACAGTACATAAAAATGGCGTTAAGAGTTTCCTTTTTTTCACTTTTTATTCATTCTAAGGTGTTGTATGGATGTTGAATGAAGTACTAGAGCTCAACGGGACATATTATTACAGTTTTTATTGGTGGGCAGTGGAGAGGCAGAAGGTGTTTTAAACAGTAACAAAGCACTGTGAGTTACAGCTTCATTTATTTCAGCTATAAGGCTGCTGCTAATGTATTAGACTGAAAATGAGGCTAGTAATTATAGTTTCTGCTTTACTGTTGGCCAGTGGTGAGGCAGGAAGTGTTTTAAATACTGAGGTAGAGCTTCCCTTTGTCACTTTTTTGTGTTACAGGGCTGCTGCCCAAGAATTATATAAAAGTGAAGAATGTTATTATAGTTTTACTCTACTAGTGAGCAGTGGAGAGGCAGGAAGAGTTTTAAAAAAAAGTATATAAACACTGAGTTTCCATTTTTTTACTTTTTATTCAGTCTAAGGTGTTGTGGGGCTACTGCCTCTGGTATTAGAGGTGGGGGAGTTGTTATTACAGTTTCTATTATCTCAGTAGCTAGTAGAGAGCTGGGAATATATTAATGATAGTCTCTTTATACTTTTTTTCTAACACCAGTACATTTCTTAGCTAGCTAAAACAGGAAAAATACTGCTTGCGGGGGTACTTTATAATTGTGTACATTTTATCTGGAGTCAGTCCACATCAGATAGTGATACAGGTAAAGTATAAGTCTACCTAATTTACCCCATTGTTCCCTTGTAGAAAGAGGTGTGAAGTCCAAACTTCCTTGTGTAGTAATACAAACAACAAGAGTTAGAAATCTTAAAAACTTTAAGAATAAATCCTACACAGTGCTTGCAGAAAGATGGGTAAAGATCTTGATTCTCTGAGGGTCCTTTTTCAAAGTTTATACATAGGGAATTATAATAAATAAAAAATAAGGAATCATTTTACCATTTCTGTCTTTCTGCTTTATTGGTAAGGGGATGGTTAAAGAAGGGTACCATTTGTAAAGTGTACTCTGAGTGTTTAAACTCATTCAAAAAAGAAAAAGATGTGAATGTCACAAATGCAAACATTTAATTAAATGGTATGAAGTGAACTGAGGGAAAATGGAGTATAGGGAGCAGGAGATCCAAACAAATGAAAGAATTGAAGATTGTGAAAAAATGAGCCAAATTAAATAAATAGTACACAGTATAATTTATCATATTTTCAAGTGGAGGGAGAACCTGACAACAGTGTAGTTAATGCAAGGAACTTCAAACAATTACAGCAAAATGGAAATGATAGTGAAGATAGTGAGGAATAGTAAACAAAAAAATCAAAAAGGAGATGAATTGGCCTTGAGATTTCACATTAAGAAGGTGAAAATATAGAAGCAGTCTCTGATATGGGTATTAGGCAAAATTACTTAGATGCAAAAAATGGTAGTGAATCTAAGGGAACTGAGGAGGAAATAAATAAAATGAGGAAAAATAATAAACGTAGGAAAATATTAGTTATTGGAGACTAAATGGTGTGGGGAATGAAAAACTATCTGCTTGGAATAGATAAAGAAAGGAATAGAAAGGAATAGATAAAGAAAGAATCACAGCTGTGCATGTTGCCAAGTGAAGGACATTAGTAATTGGAATTTGTAGGTTAGTTAACATATAACAAGAACACTAAGGTATTACAGTTTGTGGTAGAAACAACAATATGTTAAGGATAGTCAGGAAGAAGTTACAAACTATAAAGAAAACTACAGATCATCGCAATAGGCTTGATGTTGAAGTCATTTTTATAGACATATTCCACTGCATTAAAACCTGCACCAAGTAGCTTAAAAAGTGAAATTAGGAGATGTATTTATGGTACAAAAAAGCATTAGTACATGTGGGATTATATGGAATGAAGGAGCAATTAGTTTTTCAAAAGATGGCATACATCTTAGTCGTGTGGCAAATAAAATTGTAACTCATAAAACAGAAAAGATAATCAATGATATTTTAGAAGTGGAGTTGATAGTTCAGTGAGGGAAAACTCAGATATTAGAGACACTAACAGGCATGTGGCACTGGTAGCTAATGAAGAAGCTTGAGCAAAAAAATGATGAAATGCCTTTAGTTTATATTAATGATTCCATGGAAGTTATAGGCAATACTTCTTTCCAAGAATTTAAGTTAATGTTGAGAGGAGGTGGCAATTCAGCTTACATAAAGGATTGTTATAAGGAACATGTGAGTTATATTAGTGCACAGAATAAATAATATCAGTTCCAATACCATATGGACACAAGTGTATAACTGGGTTTATAGACCCCTCTCAAACAATAATGGAGCTAAGATCATGGATAAAGGAACTGAGAAAAACAATTAAACATTAGATTGTTGCTGGGGGAGGACTGACTTAATAAAAGGAAAACCTAATATGAAACCATGGTCTTATTTGAATTGTGTTAAATTGATATAATTTGATATGTACAGTATCTAATTAGGGGGATAATAATTTAGATGTTGTTTTGGTATTCAGAGAGGGTATAATAATGGGAGAGATGATAAAGGAACCATTAGGTAATTTGGACCATAGTGTAGTTAAATGTAATTCACATTATAAAATACATAAAAGTAATGAGTGTACTTAACTGAGAAAAAGTTATTATAAATCTTTTTACTTAGATATTAGTGAGCATCTTAAGAATTAGAATTAAAAGATGAAATAAGAAAAAAACTATATAGGATATGTGGTCTTTTTCTACAATAACTGTTTATAGCCATAGATAATTATGTCCCTGCTAGGAAATAGTTTGTTAGAAATAAAGCAAACATTGATTCATGGTAAAACAAATAAATTAAATGCACATTAAACAAAGGGATACTGGTTTAAAATGAAGAGGGACCCCAGTAGGATAAATCAAGTGCTATATAAAAACATGGTAGTTAAAGCAGGAAAAATTTATTGGAAAGGCTAAAAAGGAATATTATAGCTTCTCAAGCTCCCATGTATCAGATAATAGAAAATATGTTTATAGATATGTATTACAACGTGGGAAAGTCACAGGTGAAAATTTATGGATTTCAGCAAATAGGAGAGTAGTAACTGATTCACATCTCATGTTGAAGGGATTTATAGATGTTTTCTGTGAGCAGTTGGGGGGGCACATAACATCAGAAAATAGTTATCGCAAGAACCAAGGTGATAGCGCAATCCCAACAATAATGGAAGAGATGGTTGAGAAGTATTAAACAAGATAAGGCAAGATCTCCTGGTCCCAATGGGATGAACAGACTGTTTCTGAAAAGCATAAATGATGGTATACTGGTGATATTAACTTATGTATTCCAACAAAGCTTAACATCTGGGACAATCCCACATTATTGGAAAAGGGCCAATATCCTCCCCATTCGTAAGTGGAGAGTATCTCACAGTATTGATAACTTAAGGCTCATAAGTCTGACAAGTAGTTTAGCAAAAGTTTTTGAGAGTGTACTGATAGGTGTAATGAAAAAAAATATATGGAGTTGGTAATTTAATAATCATCAGCATGAGTTTACTGCAAGATGATCCACTATTACAAACTTAATTAGTTTTATTCAGAGGCGGTTAAGGCTCTAGATAATAAATTAGCAGTGTATTTTCTCTTGATATGATAAAGGTGTTTGATTCAGTATCACATAAAGTTACTTTGAAAGATGTGTTAAAATGGAAATGTGACTAATTAAATAGAATTTATTAAATCACTGAAGGGCATGGGTCGATATATAGGGAATAAGATCCAAAGAATATGAGATCATAAGTGGAGTCCCTCAAGGATTGGTTTCAGGCTCCTTTCTGTTCTATATTTATGGCTTATTTTCCTGAGATGAGTAAATGCTGGGCTTGGAAGTTTGCAAATGATGATAAAACCATGGAATTGTGACATACGTTTGAGATCAGTATGCAGTATAAGGTTACCTAGTTAGATTGTGCGAGTGGGCCCTTACAAATGGAATAGCTTTTAATCACACTAAAAGTAAAGTTATGCCTTTGGGTAAGGGTTATATCAATTACACATATAGTGTAAATGGGAAAATAATCAGTGAGTGTGACCAGTAAAATTACATGGACATTATAATTAATAGAAATTTTAAGTTTGCAGGACATGTAAGGAAAACATTGCAAAATTACTAATCAGTAATTAAAACAACATATAGAGTAATATCCTCAAGAAAAGAGAAGATGATAATTCCAATATACAAAACCATTATTGGACCAATATTACAGTGTGGACTGATTTTTAATTTACTCAAGTTTAGACATTAATACAATGGAAAAGAGTACAAAAGTTATTCACAAGGAGAATCCAAGGTTTAAGAAAAGTGTATTGCCTTGAAAGACTAAAAAGACTGATATTATATTTGGTATTTTATAGGCAGTAGAGATGAGATGAGAGTTAATGTGTGTATTTAAAATGTATGAGTAATGAAGAAAAATGGAGTGTATTGGGAACTGTGTTCTTATCTCATGAAAAAATGTACTAGAAATAACACTCTACCGATTTGATTAGAGGTTTTGAAAACAGCTTTGGGTCCAAATTTCTTTCATTTTAGAGCTACAAGTAGATTACATAAATTGTCTTCTGAGATTAGGTGGGAACAGAAGCTGGAAAGCTTTAAAAAGAATTTGGGCTTATGGTTTGGAGATATGGTATATTAATCTAGGTCTGTTTGAAGAATGGCCTGCAATGATCAAATCTGATATCCTTGACCTATCTCTACCATTGTAACATTCTTGTAAACACAGCAAGTCAAAATGAAGCATTTCACTTAGGGTTGTACGTGCTTTACAAATGCACTGTCATGTGATTTGTTTAACCAAAATAAAAAAGTGAAATGATTTACAGACCCTTTATAAGAGACCATAATTATTTGTGTTCTTAGCTTTTTTCCTCAACAAAAATCCTAGTTATTGTTTTGCCTATAAATGGCTAGTCAATGCTATATTTCCCTAGCTTAAGGTTTGTATTCAGGTTTCTTTTATTGAAGTATCAGATAGATTACCACTTAATTTAATATAATTGCTGTGACAAAACAAAAAGAGCCAAGACATAAAACAAAAGATTTGGGGGTGGTCTGTGTGCAGTTGATTTTACACATGTACACAGTGTAGGATCCTTCTCATAAACTCCTTCAGGCATTACATTTAGGTGATTTATATAACATTGTAGATCCTGGACATGTGTAATTCCAGAACACAGCACCACTCCTTGTTTTATCCTTTCAAATAAAATGATCTAGACTAATATTTAAGAACCATTTTTTACAAATGTTCATGTTCATAAGATGATGCTTTGCAGGTATGAAACAGATCGTAATTTATATTTATGGTATAACATGTCAAGTAAAATATACCTGTGCATTTAGAATATTAGTAAAGCTTTTGTATGTTTACTAATCACAGTTCTTATACTATTATGATTCAGATTGTAATTTGAAGTTGTGCACACTTACTATTAAAACAGGAACTGAATTTCCTCGTGGTTGTTTAGAGAGAATAGAACCTAATAATTCATAGGATTTGTTTGGGTACATCTAAATTTTGAATGACATGATTGCTATAGTATTGATACTTTCCAGAAACTTCTTCAAGCTTTACATTTAGGTGATTTATGTAACACTGTACATCCTGGACATGTGTAATTCCAGAACACAGCACTTCTCCTTGTTTTATCCTTTAAAATAAAATGTATTTAGACTAATATATGAGAAACATTTTTACAAATGTTCATGTGGATAAAATGATGCGTTGCAGCTATGAAACACAGCATAATTTATAGTTATGATATAACTTGTCAAGTAAAATATATCTGTGCATTTAGAATATTATTAAAGCCTTTATTGTCCCTTTACTAATCACACTTCCTATACTGTTATGTTTCAGATTGTAATTTGAAGTTATGTACACTTACTATTAGAACAGGAACTGAATTTCTTTGTGGTTGTTTATAGAGAACAGAAACTAATAGTTCATAGTATTTGGTTGGTCACATCTTCTAAATTGTGAGGAGTGCTCCAGTTCTTTATATCTCAGTTAGATCTTTCATTTACTTTTCCAGTATTTTATTGCACTTGCAAAAGCTTTAAGTTAAATATCATCTAATAAAGGGTTCACCTTTGCATACTTTATTATACTAAATACCAGCTACTTATTAGATGATGCAGTTTACAGGTCTTGGATTACAGATAACAAAAATGTATTGATGCATATTGAATTCTATAAACAATTATCATTGGAAAAGTCATAATGAGAAAGAGTTTCTAAGTTTACACAACCGATAGATTTGTAGTCCATTTACCTACTAACTAAAAACACAATGAAATCAGAAATACGGTTTCTGGTATACATTGAATGTAAAGCTAAACTGCTACCATGAGAAATAAGCTGAAATCAAACATTAATTAGATTTATTTATTTATTTATTTATTTGACATTTGTCTGCTGGAAAATCCAATTGGGTCAGGAAGAACTCATTTTCAGTGGCGGCCCGGGGATAAAAGTTACAGTTGCATGCATACAAGTACAATATTTATACACCTAACATAAAAAAATTGCATGAGTTACAAGTATATACAGAGATGTAATAAAAAAAGAAACTTTAGACGGGTAGTAACAACTTAACAGGTACACACATTTTTTTTTTTGAGGTGGAAGGAAACTATTCAGTAATTAGTATTGTTATGCAAATAAAGTAATTCAGAGTGAAAGAAGTACCAGTCATACCTCTCAACTTCTTAGAGCAAAAAATCTGGACAAAGCCTAAAATGATGGGGGGACAAATAGGACAGATTGTAAATATTGTTCTGACAGACATAAAGTTGGTAGAATAATAGGTTTTGCATTAGCATGAATTTTCTGAAAGATCTGTGTTCTTAAACTCAAATGTTTGCCATTATTTAACGACTTCAATCTTCAGCTATTTGCCAAACAAGTACAGATTTTAGGAGGAACACACAAAAAATATGAGGCAAAAATCTGGACATTCTGCGAAAATCTGTACAGTTGAGAGATATGACACCAGTATCAAGAGAGTGAGCAGACTGGAGAAGAGATTAACCTGGATCAGTGCTGGGGCACAGCCGGGAGTTGAACATGTGTTGTTTCAGTACAGTTTCAAAGGCAGGTAGGTTAGTAGTAGTTCTCAACACTGAGAAGAAGAGAGTTCCATGCTTTTGTGACATTGTGAGTAGAGGCTTTGTCCAGCTGTCTTTGAGGGTTTGTATAGAGAATGAAGCTCCTTATCTGCAGACCTAAGTGTTCTGTTTGGGTTGTAAGATGTGATGAAGTTACTTATGTGCTGGGCAGGCTAAGGTTTTGTAGAGCATGTTGTGGAATGTTAGACGTTGGGTATATAGTAGGTGGTTGGGGCATTCTATCCAGTTCAGTTTTTTCTTTAGTGACAGTGATGGGTTCTACTGTTTGAGTTGGTAGCAAACTTGGTCACTTTATTATAGCACTGTTCCATTTTGGATTTAGTGGAGGTCTGTAAATTTGTAAGTACTGTAGCACCACAGAGCAGGGAGGGTAGTAGAAGAGTTTTGGCAAGGGTAATTTTGGAAGAAGGGGTTAGTATGTGTTTGTTTCTGTAAAGTGTATCAATTTTCCCGTGGGTTTTCTTTATGTTTTGTTACTTGAATGTGAAGATGGAACTGAAGGTGATCGTCTATGACTACACCCAGTAACTTGGTGTGGTGAACAATTTCAATGGCGGTTTTGTCAGCAAAGAGCATCATGAAGTTGACTGGTTTGGTGGCATGGTTCTTTGGCTGAAAAGAAGCAGTTTACTTTTGTCTGGGTTGAGGTATAGCTGGCAGCTGGTAAGCCAGGATTCAACAGCAGAGAAACTTTGTTGAGTAATGGAAAGAAATTGAGGAAGTGTGTGAGAGATACAGATTACTGTGGAATCATCAGCATATTGGATGAGTTCTCTACAAGTAGATGCAGTACACAGGCCATTAGTAAAAATATTAAAAAGTAGGGGTCCTAGGATAGATCCCTGTGGGACTAAGGTATGATTTTTTTAAGAAAAGAGGAGATAGCATTTGACCATTTTACAGATTGCTTTCAATTGTGTAAGAAACTGGGAAACCAGTTTAGTGTAGGAGGGGTAATTCCTAGGTTGTATAGCTTGGTCAAGAGTAAAGAGTAAGACACAGTATCAAATGTCTTTGACAGGTCAAGGAATAGTGCAGACACATAGCAACCAGAGTCTCTAGCGCTGTTAACTAAGTTGATGAAGGTTAGAAGGGCTGTTGTTGTACTATGGCCAAGATGAAAACCATGTTGTGTATTTGTGAGGAGGTCATTATGCTGTAGGTAATTCATGAGTTGAAGATGAATACATTTTTCCAGTATTTTAGTGATAGAAGAGAGTATGGCTATAGAGTTTTTAAGTTCAGTAGAGTTACCTCCTTTGTGAATGGGGATGAGGATGATGATTTTCAAATAGTTTCCATCTCAGTAGCTTTGCACTATTGCCATTCTTATAAATACTGCAATAATAACTTATTAAGAAGATTAAGATATGAAACATTTTAAACTGCAGGAATATACTGTATCAAAAGCTTGTATCCTAATGAAATTGCAGGTCTTTTAAGAAAAATTCACCCTTATCAAGGGTCATCATGGATTATTGTTCCCTGTAGTATAAACTAGCAAAAATCAGTTTCTGTTTTTATTCCAAACACAGTAGAACTTAAACTCCGAGATTTGGAACACAAACAGATGTGAGTTATGAACAGCAATGAGACTAATGCAATATTTCACAGTTACAGGTGGAGGACAAACTCATGACCCTTATGGGTCTGACAGATTATTCTGGGTGACACTGGTTCATTCTTTAGAATTAGGGCATAAGTTATCCTTCAGTTTAATTTTCTTGTCCTGTGCAGAACTGACTTTCCTACTGTGGTAAGAAATGAAGAACTCTGGCCCATCTCACTGCTGTTTGCAAAGGATGGCTATAATAACCTGTATTACTTTACTTACTGGAACTTCTTAGGAGTCTACCACACATTGGCTGATACTGCCTTCCTCAATTAGTACTGTAGCACCACTATGCCAGATATAGCAAACAAAGTAATTCCTTAGTACTTCCTAAGCTGACTTTATATGGCAATATATACTTTCATGCTATTATTTCCCAAGTGTGAAACCGTGGTTTAGTAAATCATCTAATATAATTGCATACATTGTGAATTCAAGGGGGAAAAGCAACACTGGCTTTCACATACTAATCTCCATATTTGCCAATACGTCTATGATATATATGTAAATATTAAAGCTCAAAGTCCAGGGAAATGAAGACCTAGATGACAAGTGCAGCACGTTGAAATGAAGGTTTCTTGATCAACATTAGATCAGAAGTCAAACAAAAGTCTAAGACTCACTTTACTTCTCTTCTCTGGTGTCTCAGAACCAGAACAATTAAGTAGTGGTGAGAGGGACACAGGCCCCAATGAAAAGTGATGATTTTGAACCCTCTGTATAAAACATGGGATGTGGTTGACCTTGTTGTGCTATTGTAACTATACATTACTGCATTAGTTTTATGAATGAGTGTGGAACATGCTGCTTGGGTGCAGTACCAGTGTATTTTAATGTTAGTGTGCTCATGTCTAAGCAACATGTAGGTATAGTAAGGACTTATACAATTTATTAGTGGATAAAAAGAACCTGTTCATAATAAATTGACACAGGAATGCCACGCTGTTTGTGACTCAGATTTCTGCTACATAAACGTCCTTTGCCCTTATATGTCCTTTAATTCCTCATCTGCTGAAGACATGATGGGGGGGCTGGGACACAAATGTTGAACAGCTATCATGTGTGCAGGAATAGATGCTTTCAGTGCCCTACTCCTGTGTCCCTCCTGCGGTGGAAGGCAAAATGGAGTGCCTGTTACTGTGGACCCATAATGTAAAATGTCAAGATCCCGGCTAGGGTGTAAAGCACTTTTAGTGGTAGTACTACAATACTTTGGTCCACATCTGTTTAATCAATGCAATTTGGCCGACTAAACACATGATCAACAGGTGTGCAAGATTGACAATCCCTGGGTCGGGGAATATAGCCTTTTAGCTGGGGGGTTGTGTGATCTCTGAGTCAGACTATATAATTAGCAGGGGGTGTTGAGTGCAGGGGAGTTTGCACTCCTGCAAAAAAATTATACTTTTTTTTTAAGTTTTGCATGTGCCAAGCTTAATTCTTGGTGCATGCATAGTAGCGAGTCAACATACATAATGTCAATCGATTTGATTTGACGTTATGTATGTTGACTTAAGTAGTGTTCAACTAATTTAAGTAGATCCATATATATATATATATATATATATATATATATATATATATATATATATATATAAATATATATATAAATGACTTAAAATATAGTTAAGCTTGTAGATAATACATAAAGACTATAAGGCAGGTAAATCCATGTTGCTTGCCTAAATGACTGCAGTGATTCTGCAGGATTAGAAAAAAACATATCCTGAGTAGTAAATCAGTTAAATTATGCAGTACTTATCCTCCAACCGTGCACTGTAAGATGTGATGCAGAGCATTAAAAGGCAGTTTTGAAAGACTTTCACATTTTGATTAATTTAAATACATTGCTTACACATAAAATATGTGAGGACATGATTGCCCACTGAACTTGAATATCCATGTCTTTCTAATGAGCCTGACATTCTGTCTATATTCAATGAACACAAAAATCATGTTATTGAGTCTGAGAAATGATAAATGCTTTAGAAGAGAATTGTAATATGATTATAATATTTAAATAAACTCTGTACTGTGCAAGTATCTGTGAACATACAATGGTTCACTGCTTAGGTTTGTGTTGTGCTATCATTTGCATAAGAGACATGAAGAAAAAAATAACTGTTACATTGACTATCAACCTGCTGTTAGAATCAACAGATAAAAAATATTTTGACCCTGGCCCAAAGTATACAGAAAGTACCAAACAAAGTAAGTGTTCTTTTTTAAATAGTTTTTTTCTTCCTTGTGTTTATCAGCTATCTGCAGAACCATCCAATCTCACTTCACACACTACAAAAGATATAAGCCATCGACATCTATTCAAAATACCCTATTTGGGGACCCTTTGGTAGGATGTTTTCCCTGCAATCATTGCAGCACTTGCAGACACATTTCCAAGACCAAGGAATTCTCTAGTAGTAATGCCCCTAAGGTATACCAAATTAGAATTTTTGGCAATTGCAGTACGGATTGGGTGATCTATCTGGCCACTTGTACATGTTCTTCCTTCTATGTGGGCCAAACATCAAGACCACTGAGACACAGGATAAGTGAACATCTCAGTGCCATTAGAAACGAAAAAATTTCCAATGCTTTATACAAACATACTGTAACTCATCAAACGGCACAGTTTAAATTTGTGATTATTGATAAAATTGGTTTGCATAGAAACTCTAAAGCAGGCTGGCATGATAAATTAAATGATATGGAATCCTCATGGATTACCAGGTTAGGAGCTTTGTTCAAACCTGGTCTAAATGAAATGGAATAATCTTTGTCAGCTTCTTGTTTCATGCATCTTTTGTAATACATGCTTACAATTATATTATAATAATATTATCACATTAATATTATAATTATATTCAAGTTAGGTTTGATGGTATTATTTTTGAAGACCAAGACAAGCTTAGAGTTCTATGATTAACTCCTAACAAATGTGAAAAGTTTTTTGGTGTATATACACCTTTAAATCAATTGATATATAAACATTGACCAGGATGTGCTGTTAACACACTATTTTCTCTGTATGCACTGAAGAAGGCTAAAGATAGCCGAAACTGGTTTGCAACAACAGGATTATATGGAATAAACTTTGCCACGAATAAATGATATTTTAGCACTTTTCCACATTGTGCTGGTTCATTTTTTGGTTCTACAGTCATTTTGGTTTGAACCGTGCACTCAGTCTTCCGTGCGTGTAATTTAGTTTGGTCCAGATTTCTTCTTCTCTCATACGCTGGGGACGCCTGGGTGGAATGGCAGTCGATTCTGTGGCTTGAGGCATATCCTGGACTGTTCGCTTGTTTGTATCTCAAGTTGTGGATCTTTTTTTCGATATTTCACTATTTGAGATTAAATCAGGAACTTTCTTGGTCGACATTGGATATTTATTTTTTGGAAATTACTGGCGCTTGCTTTTCGGTTTACCTCAACAGGCCTATTTTCGAGAAAGCCAATTTCAACTCGTGGGGCTGGATATAACATCTCTTTTTTGATGCAGTTTACGTGAAATTATATAACTGTAAGCAACAATTGCATATAATCAGTTTAACAGGTACTGTTGATGGTTGTTCTATATTTTGGGGTCTTCCAGTACAATTATAGTTAGGATACACTAACTGTGATGATCAACATATAATGGTGGCTTGTTTATAATTAGCGTCACTTTGGGGATCCTCAAGACACACTTTTTTCTCCATTATCTAACTATTTTGAAAGCAGTTGCATTTGGTCTACCATTTTGGGCACCATTTAAAAAGTTAAATTGAACTAAGAACTTTTATTTTGGTCATACAAAGAATACAGCTTTTGGGCGCCATTACAAGAACGAACTGAACCAGGAACTTTTTGTTTTTGGCTTATGGTTCACCCTGGTGGAAGCATCGCTATCTCGATGGTGTAGATATATGATTTCTTAGGACTGTTGCTAAACTTTTTTCAGAGCATTTATCATGACATTTTGATATAATAATCTAGCTGTGAGTTATGATTGAACAATAAGGATATATATATATATATATATATATATATATATATATATATATATATATATATATATATATGTTTTGAAACTCATAATATATATGTAACACAAACTCACACTATTCACACAGTTTTGTTTTTTTTCATTGGAATTTTGGACTTCTTTATCAAAACAGAGTTTGATCTAGGGTCTAACAACAAATTAGATTTAATTAAGGCTTCAGTATTTTGGCACCTTTGTAATATTCTTAATAAGAAGACTTGGGCTAGCTATTTTTATATGCTTCAATTTGAACTATATAAGCATTCCGATTAATGTGTTCAATTTGGGCAGGAATTCTGACACAATCTTGACATTTTCGTATGTATATATATATTTATATTCAACATACTATTTAACTATTCTTGACCAAATCACATATGTAAAACTGTTTCTAGATTTTATATCCTGGTTTATAATATCTATAATTAGACCACACTGTGTACAACAGGGCCCACTTATCGTTTTTATATAAAAAAGATTCTTGTTTCTAGTCACAAATAGTCATTTGATTTAAATACTATCAGGACTGACATAATTGAAAAATACTAAAGATTAGGCAAGTTCTAATCGGACTTATCTGTCAAGATATAAGATACTGGTTGAAACGTAGGTTGGCCAGGTGTCTTTTCACAAAGGTTGGTTGAGACAAAGGTCTGCCAATAGCAATATATAAGTGACATCTAAAGATATATATAGGAAATTAATCTAAAATATAGTAGTTGAGATGAAAGTCGACTACTTATAATACAATGTTGTTAAAGTAAGAATGTATTATTCTGTTTTTCAATCCTGGTTTTGAGCAAGAGCATAGATAGGTGGACCTTTTTTGTTACAATTCACAAAATTAATAACAAGTACAGGTTATAACCTGTTAACATATGTGGTTTGTTCTTTCATGATAGTCTACTTTCCAATAGTTGGCAAGTCACATATATAATAATACCTGTTATATATATATACATATTTTTGTCCATTTTGTGCCAGACTTACTTGTAGAAATGAACAGTGCTGCGGATTTAAAAGGCATCTTACAAGGTTTATCAGCAGATAAAGACAATTTGGAAGCTTTTGGCCTTAATTTAGTTGGTCCTAGTGATTCTCATATGAACAATGGAGATGCTAAATATTGCTGTGGTATACTTTTTCAAAAGATAACTAGAAATATGAAAACACTAAGAGCCAATATCTGGCACTTAAAGTTATTTAAGGCATACAAATTGAAAAATATCACACCCCGGGGACTAAGGATTCGTATCCAACCCCTAGTGAGTCTTTTTGATCCCCAACTGTCTAAAGATTGGGCAGATGCCCAACACCAAGCTTCCATGCTATTTGTTGATACTTTGATTTCTTATTATGAGCGTATAATTGAATCACAGATTGGTGAGATCCACAGCAATTGTCTTGAAGCTAATATTTTTGAGTCAGAAGAGTTTTACAAAGGTTATCTAGCAAACTTGGTTAAAGACCTAGCAATACTTGAACAACAATTAATCAAAAAGAAAACATATAAATTTCAATGAGACATTACTGATTACGAAAAGGGTAAACCATTTGTCACACAGAAAAATGTTAGGTTTTCGACTCTAACAACAAAATTAGTAGTAGGAGAAAAAGACCTAGGTCTATTCTAAGAAAGAACAACCAAACTACAAGTGTCACTTCTGAAGATGAGACATCTTCAGCCACAGACTATGATTGCCCTTCCAACCAGGCGTCCCCAATGGCTAAGAAAAGACCATCAGACCCTTTAGACCCAGGACACGTAGAGGTGGCAGAAAACACAAACACAGGCACACAGAGTTTACAACTGCTACTACAGAAAATTGTGAGCTAACAAATAATGTGCACAATATATCATCTTTTGAATTGTCATCTGTTCACAATAAATTGTTAAACAGGGGTCTAAACTTTGTACCGACTTCCTTTGTTCCTGAACATACATTGGTTAATGATATTAATGATTTTTGCAGGTTGATTAACCTTAAAATATTTTTTTCAGATGGTGACAACTCTCAAAGATCCACTGGGTTTAAATTTGGGAAGTCTGATTTTCAACCACCAATGGACAAACATGTAGCCATATTCAAACAATGTGTCATCAAAGATCTACATTTTTCTCTAGGCTACCAACCTGCTAAACATAATTTAACCTTGGAGGAACAGCAAGCACTACAGGAACTTAATTCCAATCATGATATAGTGATTACACCAGTTGATAAAGGAGGGGGCATTGTAATTATGGATTACTCCATGTACCAAACTGAAGCCCACAAACAATTGTCTGATGCCCGGTTTTACATCAACATGGTTCTTGATCCAACACCTAATTTCAAAACACATATTGATTCTTTTCTGGATTTAGCTACCAAGGAGGGCATTATTGATAAACAAACATGCAAACAACTAAAAGTTGCTGAACCAATTGCTCAATATCTGTACTTAATTCCCAAGATTCACAAACATTCTACTAATCCCCCTGGCAGGCCGATTGTTTCTGGGAGAGGTTCACTTACTGAACCATTATCGGCCTTTCTTACATATTATCTTAAACCTCTATTACCAATGATAAGATTGAGGTTACAAGATACTACAGAATTTCTAAACATAATTCAGGATACACAACTGGAATCAGACTGGTGGCTATGCACATTGGATGTCTCTTCCCTCTATACTAGCATCCCACATGATGCAGGCATATCAGCCATTTCCTATTGGTTAGACAGATCTCAATTGTACACCACTGGTTTCAATAATTTCCTCATCAAACTAACAGAATATGTGTTAACCAAAAATATTTTTTATTTTGAGGGACAGGCTTATTGGCAAGTCAGGGGTACTGCTATGGGAGCATCTTTTGCTCCCATATATGCAGACTTGTTTATGGGATTTTTTGAACAGCATTTTATATATGACTCTTGTAACAATTACTATATGGAACATTTAGACATTTGGAGACGGTACTTGGATGACTGTTGGATGGTGTGGTGGGGTGATTATATACGGGTACAGGATTTTGTTAAATATCTGAATAATAATCCATGGGATATTCAGTTCACTTTAAATCAACAATATGAAGAAATTGTATTCTTGGACGTGATAGTTTCCTGCCAAGCTGATCACACTTTGGCAACTAAGGTACATAGAAAATTTCCCCAATACAATACACTCTTACATGCATCTAGCTATCATCCCTGCCACATCATCAACAACATCCCTAAATCCCAGTTTTTACGGATGAAATGGATTTGTTCATCCAAAGAAAACCACTCTGAATGTGTACGGGATTTGTCTAGTAGATTCATAAGTCGAGGATACAAGACACATCATATTAATCAAACTATCAACCAGATCAAAGATGTACCCAGATCTACATTATTGCAATACAAACACTCACAAGATGATAAGAAACCCACCATATCTCAGCCCATCAGATTTGTCACCACATTTGGCAGCAACACACCTTCTTTCCGAGACATCATTAAAAATCTTTGGGAAATTTTGAAGGCCCAGGCACACTTGAATGAAATATTACCCGACAAATGTGCTTTTTCATATCGTAGGAGCAGAACCATCCAATCTTACTTCACACACTACAAAAGGTATAAGCCATCGACATCCATTCAAAATACCCTATTTGGGGACCCTTTGGTAGGATGTTTTCCCTGCAATCATTGCAGCGCTTGCAGACACATTTCCAAGACCAAGGAATTCTCTAGTAGTAATACCCCTAAGGTATACCAAATTAGAATTTTTGGCAATTGCAGTACGGATTGGGTCATCTATCTGGCCACTTGTACATGTTCTTCCTTCTATATGGGCCAAACATCAAGACCACTGAGACACAGGATAAGTGAACATCTCAGTGCCATTAGAAACGAAAAAAATTCCAATGCTTTATACAAACATACTGTAACTCATCAAACGGCACAGTTTAAATTTGTGATTATTGATAAAATTGGTTTGCATAGAAACTCTAAAGCAGGCTGGCATGATAAATTAAATGATATGGAATCCTCATGGATTACCAGGTTAGGAGCTTTGCTCAAACCTGGTCTAAATGAAATGGAATAATCTTTGTCAGTTTCTTGTTTCATGCATCTTTTGTAATACATGCTTACAATTATATTATAATAATATTATCACATTAATATTATAATTATATTCAAGTTAGGTTTGATGGTATTATTTTTGAAGACCAAGACAAGCTTAGAGTTCTATGATTAACTCCTAACAAATGTGAAAAGTTTTTTGGTGTATATACACCTTTAAATCAATTGATATATAAACATTGACCAGGATGTGCTGTTAACACACTATTTTCTCTGTATGCACTGAAGAAGGCTAAAGATAGCCGAAACTGGTTTGCAACAACAGGATTATATGGAATAAACTTTGCCACGAATAAATGATATTTTAGCACTTTTCCACATTGTGATGGTTCGTTTTTTGGTTCTACAGTCATTTTGGTTTGAACCGTACACTCAGTCTTCAATGTGTGTAATTTGGTTTGGTCCGGATATCAGCTATCTGCAGCCCTCCAGTTACCTGGAGAGACTGTTTAAAGGGGGTTTAGTCCCAATGCCTTAGTGATGCACAGATAAATTGACTGATCTAAAATCCAGGGGCCCCCTATCCAAATGACATTATGGTTTGGTTTCATTCTTCCAGACTAAGTCTAACCCCATTAAAAGCAGAAAATAAACACCACTAGGTCAGGCTAGGAAGCTACATGGTGCCCTCAGCAGCAGCAGCAGCAGCAATGAAATGAGGTATTAGTGAGTTTGATCATAATTCCTACTCCCAGAAGGTATGCAGGGGAATGACCTACAATACTTGCCTTTGGCAGACACTCACTCTTGCATGCACACCTATTCCAGATATAGAAAGTACACTGCATGGTAAGCACACAGGCACCATGTGGCTGCATGGAAAGCACACAGACAGCATATGGTGACTACATGGTAAACACAGAGACAGCATGCGGTGACTGCATGGTAGACATTCAGATGCCACATGGTGACTGCATGGTAAGCACACAGACACTATATGGTGACTGCATGGTAAGCACACAGACACTATATGGTGACTGCATGCTAAACAAACAGATATGATATGGTCACTGCATGGTAAGCACACAGACAATGTGGTGGCTGCATGGTAAGTAGACCGACACCATGTGTCGACTGCATGAAAAGCACACAGATACCATATGGTAGCTGCATGGTAAGCATACAGATACCATGTTGTGGCTGCATGGTAAAAACACAAACACCATATGGTGACTGCATGGTATGCACAAAGATGCCATACGGTAGCCCCATAGTAAGCAAACAGACACTATATGGTGACTGCATGTTCAGCATACAGACACTTTACTGTGACTGCAAAGTAAGCACACAGATACTATGTGGTGACTGCATGATAAGCACACAGACATCATGCATTGGCTGCATGGTAACTACACAGAAACAGTATTGTGACTGTATGATAAGCACACAGATGCTATATGGTGGCTGCATAGTAAGCACACAGACACCATGTGGTGGCTACATGGTAAAAACTCAGAACATGTGGAGGCTGTTTGGTAAGCACACAGACATGCAGTGGCTGCACGGTTAGTACACAGATACCATGTGTTGGCTGCATGGAAAGCTAATATGTACCATATGGTGGCACACAGACACAATAAGGCCCAGATGCTGCCTTGTAAACTTGCAATGATGTCCAGATTCTGCTGGGCATCTGTAAAGCAGCCAGTCTCACAGCCTTCCTACTCCCTCCACTGGGGATCTATAAATGCAGCCAGCTTCATAACCTGCTTCCCCCTGGATGGGCATATTAACAGCTGTTATGCATTCCCCCCCCCCACCTCTTGGCTGGCTCCTCATATGCCCAGATCACTATTTCATCCTAGGTCATCTGTAACACAGTCAATATTTCATTCATCACCACGACAGAGCCAGCAAAGTAAGTATTTTGTGCAGCAGTGCTGCCCTTCATTCATAGAGCAGACATATTAAAATAATTTAGCCTTATTCTAAAGCAAATGAAATGTCAGATGACATCTGTGACTGAATAACATGAGCCCCTATACAGGTAGTATGCTATGAATGCAACAATTGCTGCTGCAAACACTGATGAGAGAGAAAATGAACTTTTCAGCTTGTATTGATTGCTGGGATATTCACCTTTCCCCAAGGTGCTACAACCTGAAAGCTGATTATATTATGTACGGTAAGGTAAAGCCTCCTTAATAGGAATGTTGGGGCCTTTTCCCCATCCATACCCTCATGCCAGAGACTTTGCCACTCCTGCACAAAACCATAGTTTATCTTCCTCAACATTTTCTTTTCTTTCAAGCAGAATTCAAGCATATGTTGTACACACTGTATGCAGAGAACTCCTAGTGCAGAAATCATTGAGGCCATATAATAGAGTATATAAATTCACTTGTGGTAATGACAGGTAATAAGCAAAGAATAGAGCATATATGGTGCATACAGTTATTTATTTATTTTATTTTATTTATTTATTTATTTATTTGTTATTTGTTAACCAGGTTGGTCTGGCTGGGCAGGTGCCCTTTTTCAGCAGAGACCTGAGGAGAAAAGCTCCATTACAGCAAATAATTTTTACAATCAATCAATCAAAACAGTATTTACACATGAAATCAATAAAGCATTTAAACATATAATCAAGAGGAGGTACATGCAGCAAACATAGTTTAGAATTTTTTTTTTTCAGTGCATGAAGAGGAGAAAAATTAACCATAGAAATTTACTATTGTGTGCTTTACAAGCACTGGATGAACACTGAAAATCAACACATTGGAATGGGAAATGACTAACCTATGTATAAATGTAGTGAGGTGTACAAGTGTCAGGGAGAGTGATCCAGGCACAAAGCTGAAAGAAAAGGAGGGGGATAGAATGAAAGAGGAGGGGGAGATTGGAGGTAGAGGTATAGAATGAAGACTGGAGTACAGTGGATGGGAAAAGCCACAGGGCAGTAGAGTCAAGAAATGCAGATAGGAATAGGTATCAGTGAGAAATAGTGGCAGAAAGAGGGAGGAAAAGAGGCAGAGTAGGCAGGGATTGAGTAAGGGGGGGCAGAGTAGGCTTGGTTCAAGTAAGATCTTTACAGGGCAGTCCCAGGAGATAAGCAGATATTCCTGTATTGCTAGTTTGAAGTTAGACGGGTTTGGGATGGATCTGATATGGAGAGGGAGATGGTTCCAAGGAGATGGTTCCAAGGGGAGCTCACTCAGTGGCTGTATAGCGTTCTTCCTATAGCTTTATTAGGTCTGGTGATTTCAAGGAGGTGCTGGTCGGACCTATGAAGTTCCCGATTAGGAACATAAGGTGAGATGATGGTTGCTAGAGATGGACAGGCTGTGGGTTGATGGAGGATAGTATGTGTCAGAAGGAGTTGGGGTAGGAGGAGTTGATTTTGGAGTTCTAACCAGTGGAGTTTTTGTAAGAAGAGGCAGTGATGTGTGTGCATCAATGCAGGGGTATGTGACAGGTTCTGTCACACACCCCATGCATAGTCAAAGTACCGTATGGCACTTTGCAAGTGCTTTCGGTGTCTGCGGACACTGAAAGCACTCATCCCTGATAGGGAAGGTCATTACAACAATTTACTATCATAGCTGTAGACACATTGTGCTTCACTGTAGTTGCAGGAATATTGTTTGGTCCCGATGAAATCAGTATGTCTAAGTCTGTATGTTTGCTGCATACTACTTTAAAATGTAATGCCTATAGCCCACAAAGAAGGATAATACACATAAGTTTCACATAAATAAAAGTCCTGCTTAGATATAACACATAACACAGCTCCACGGAGTTAGGTGACCACCCACTGCTCTGCTGTATTCATCTGTGCAATCCAAGGAATCTGTTGCATTTTGCTATCCATAAGTACAATTTTATGCTGTATTTTACAGTTTTAAACTGTATTTTTGCTATATTGCTGATTTTTTAAAACTGATCTTGCTGATTTGTTGGACTTTTTGTCTGCTGGAGCATAGACTAGATTCAGACTTGCTGAATCTGATTCTCTTCATTAAAATGAGCATTAAGCTAGGCTATTTTTTGTTGGAGAGGGCCACTCTGCACCCTTGTGCCAGCAGAATGTAGTTAGGGCTCATCTAATTGAAGGTTGCTGGCACATAGCTCAGTTTTTAGCTTTTTTTATTGGTTAAATTGTTGAATTCAGTTTGCTCACTGTTGCTACATAAGCCCTGCATTTGTAAGGGTTTATGCTTGTTTTAACATAGTTCCACCACAGAGTTAAGCGACCAGCTACTGCTCTGTTGTATTCATCTGTTTACACGTAGCTCACCTCCATGCACCATCATGCATTACCACACAGTGAAGGTAACCACTGGGAGTTATAGACACAAAAACTTCAGTAGATAAATTTTCCCTTAGTAGCTGCCTGTGACCCGGCTGAGAAGCCCTTAAATTGCACTTAGCTGCTCAGAGAGTACCTCATCTGCACTTTTGCTCCTTAAACACTCCCAAAACCACCAAATCTACAATAGTTTCATATCATTTAGAGAACCCCCACTAGTATAGACCCTTTATAAAGCACCCTATTAGTATAGACCCCATTTAGAGCATTGAGTTATATCATACCCCTCCATTTTCTCTCCCCACTGTGAAAACAGGATTCAACTTAGCACTATGGATGGTCGGTTCCCTCCATTTCTCCTACCAGCCTGATTGACATGGATATCCTGAGGCAGTGTAGCAACTGTCTCATATACACTGACAACCCTCTACTCCTAAATCACCCAAGTACAATTTGTGAGAGATGCATCTACACTAAGAATCTGGAATCCTTGCCATCTCACTCATAGAACAGTAATAGAGGACAGGTTATCAGCTTACATCTACACCTCCTATATAAACCATGCACTCAGTGCATAAATCATCATACATGGAGGTACTAACCAGAAGCCTACCTAAACACCAGAGACCTTCCAAACACAAACATGCTACACCTAATATAGCATCTACAGCTCTCAATACACATAAAAACACAAGCACCAGTGTCTCACCAAATAAGCACATCTAAACCAATTGTTTTAGTCATAGGTGACTCCACTGTGAGACATACAGATGTCCCACTCACCAGTCTGGGCAAGGGAAGGATACGGTCAGCTATCTATTGGGTGTCAGGATCCAACAAATCCCACATGCACTCAAGTCTCTCAACAACAAGTACCGTTATGACTCCATCATAGTTCATGTTGATGTGGATGATTAGAGATGTACCTCACTCGACTATATGAAGAGAGACATGATCATGCTTTATGAATATGTGTCCCAGGCAGTTATGTCCATAGCCTTGAACAACATTCTACCCTCACCTAGGATGATACCACAATATAAACAAAAATGATTGACTTCAATAATTGGCTTATTTTCTGGTGTCATTCTAAGGGGATCCAGTTCCTGTCAGCCTGGCATGACATGGCTGATAGACTACACTGTTTTGCCAGAGATGGTCTTCATCTGTTACCTATAGGTTTTTGGTTAATGGCTAAGGCACTAACCTCCCCCATACTGCCTTTTTTTGGCAAGGTCTCAAGAACAAAATTTCCAACATGAAAATATAAAATACCACTCACAAATAAATTAACGATTATGCTGCTGAACGCTAGGAGTTTAAATCAGAAGCTGCACTCTCTGGAAGCACTCCTCTCCCTGGAGGATGCTGATGGCACAGTCACAGAAACTTGGTTCAGGGCCAAAGAGTGTACTCCTGCCTTGCAAGGCTACAATGCCTTCCACACTTTCAGACTGCAAAATGAATGTATGAGAACCAAAGGAGGAGAAGGATCTATCTTGATCAAAGATAAATACACCTCTAGACTGGTTAGACAGGAAAACTCCATGGAATTACTCCAAGTTCAGCTAACTGTGGGTAAGACTACTCTTCAAGTCATCATTAGCTATAGGCCCTCTTCAATGAACCAAGATACCCATGCTGCTTATTTGGACCTACTTGAGTCAATCAAATTACAACCAAACACTCTAGTCATGGGCGATTTTAACTATCCCTCCAGTGACTGGTAAATGTATAAGAGTACCAACATGCTCGTACAAAGGTTCCTGGGCTTTGGTAACACTAATGCCCTGGAACTAATAATATGCAACCCCAGAAGGGGCTCAAATGCTCTTGACCTGGTCCTCGACAAACACGGGTAACCATTGCACCACCACAAGAATAGGACCCTCACTGGTTAAATCTGATCACAAATCAGTCACATTTGAAGTAGCTATAACACTTTAGGTGTAATCCGGCTAAAAAATGTCACCAAAGCTAATTATACCCTTCTAAGGGATGAGATAATTTCCATGCTCCTGTTTCCACAGATGGCATTTACAACTATAGTAATGTATATGCAAATGCCCTATACAAACACACAAATGTATTGACATAGCTATACCTGATAGGATCAAAACAAGATCCTCAAGACAAAACAAGCCTCCCTGGTGAACCTCTAGCATTAATAAGTTATACAACAAGAGGAAGAAGTTATCGTCCAAGAATAAAAAAGAGAGGTCCTGGCACTGGAAGAACACCCTCCTCTGCTTGAACAAACAAATAAGACATCTTGTAAAATCCTCTAAGGGCAACTTCAAAAAAAAAATTAGCAACCATAACTAAAGATAACCATAAGGCATTCTTCAGTTATATCCGTAACCTCAAAAGTAGGACCCAGATGTGGGCTGAACTAGCTGTAGATGGCATCATACACACTGACCCTGTGTAAACAGCTAACCTGTTATGCAACAGGTTTTGTGAAAGTTTCACCTCCTGCCCCCTCCAAATATTCCACAAAGCATTCCCTTTACATCTCCCTACCTTGCATCTCCAGACAGCAAGTCATTAATGCTCTCTCCAAGGCCAAAAACACAGCCCCTATGGGACCAGATGGCATCCCAGGTTGCTTTTTTTTAAATACTCTAAAACATGACTTAGCAACTCCAGTTGGTACTCTTCAACCACAGCCTGAATACTGGTTTTATCCCTGCTGAATAGAAAACAGCAATCATCATTCCCCTTCATAAAGGCGATACAGCAACAGACCCTGGAACTACAGTCCCATAAGCTTAACTTAACCAACTTTGTCTGTAAGGCCATGGAATCATGGAATCATGGACCTTATAAATAAGGATATAGGTGGTCTCCAAACCCTTGATCTAACACAGTGTGGTTTTGTCAAAGGCAGGTCATGCCTGTCAAACCTGGTGGACTTCTTTGAAAATGTCACCAGAGCCATAGAAGAAGGCAAATCTGTGGATAGAGCCTACCTTGACATAGCCAAGGCCTTCCACATAATCCCACATTTGGGCATCATTGATAAACTCTTCTAGCTGAATTTCAACCCTTATGTCATCAGGTGGGTTGCTAATTGGCTCACCAACAGATCACACTCAGTCAAAGTTGGGGACTTTACCTCAACCAGCAGACCTGTTACCAGTGGGATTCCACAGAGGTCAGTGCTGGACCTCCCTATTGTTTGGAATATACTTCTCAGACGTTCAAGTCAAAACAGAGGAGCTGTGGTTGATGACTGCAAATGGCTGATGACTGCAAATTAGGTGCAATCATTGAATCCCCAAATTATGTCAATATACTTCAAGAGGGACTTACACAAACCAATGACTGATGCCAAAGCCATGGACTCAAACTAAATGCTAAAAAATGTATTATCACCCCCTTTGGTAATAACGATATCCTTGCAGACTATCATATAAATAATAATACCAGTAGTGAGAGACTTGGGAATGCAAGTTGACTGTACCCTAAACATTGACCACCATATGTCTATTGTGGTAAGGAAAGCATTCTACATTGCACACTTTATTAACAAAGGCATTACCTCAAGAGTGAAAGAGGTCATAACACCTATACTCAACTCTCAACAGTCCAGTAACTGAGTACAAAGAGAGACGTCAGAGATTTCTAACCAAGAAAATTCAGGGTCTCCAGCACGTGTCATACGTTGACAGACTGAAGTCACTGTCTCTGTACTCAGTAGCGTACAGACTACTCAGAGAAGACTTGTGTCTGGCCTACAGAACAATCTCTGAACCAAACCTAATGCAAATGCTGCACATTTGCAAGTCAAATTGGACAATGATCACCCACTCCATGGACCTTAACCTGGCCTGTGACATAAATAGGACCTGCTGAAGAGACATATATGGCTCTCAGAGGTTGACACTCCTTTGGAAAAGGCTACCAGTTCACATCAAACAAAGCCCCTCTATAACACGGTTTAATTGTAGCCTGGATGGCTGGATGGGAAAGCATAAATTCCTGCCAGAGATTTCACCTATGACCCTCCTAGATATGGGCGGTTGTTGCTAAGATCTTGAGTTTAGGCAAGATCATTTATATTGGGTTTCTCTAGTATAATACTGGGTATAAAAAAAAATACAAAAAAAATACTACCTTGTGTGCTCGTTTCCCACCTTTCCTAGCCAGTCCATATCCCAGGCTTTGCTTGTCTCAGGATTTTATTTTCTGTGCTCAGAGCTATCCAGACCTTGCTGTGGTAGAGGGAAGTCCTACTGCTTACCAGTGGGACTGGTGAGCATTGTACTGCTATCTAACTCTAGAGGAGTGGTTTCCAGCTCTGAAACTGTAATTTTGTTAGCCTTTTTGGGCTGATTTCTATCCCTTTCAACTTTCTGGCTTAAAAACGCGTGTTTGCACATTTTTCACATCATGCAGCACTGCGAGGCTACAGTTAAACTATTCCAGGTGCCAGAAAGTCTGCTTTTCAAATTTTCCCTTAGAACTAGCTGGTTTCTCAGTAGTAGCACTAAAATCTGAACCCCTGTGACTAGCACTTGCTCTAGAACCTGCTGGAAAGCACTAGGAAGCCTGAAACTGATTCAAGCACTCAGCTCTCCTTGTCAATAAGGAGAAATTAATCATAGGCACTAAACAGCCTATAATTGCAAAGTACCTTGCAAAGGTAAGGGAAAACAGCTCTTAAACTTTACAAGAAAGCACTAGGAAGCCTGAAACTGAGTCAGCTCTCCTTGTCAATAAGAGAATTTATCATAGGCACTAAGCCTATAATTGCAAAGTACCTTGCAAAGGTAAGGGAAAACAGCTCTTAAACTTTACAAAAAAGCACCTGAACAGGCATGTCCAAGGGTCCACTTCTGGTGATTTCTCCTGTCCACCTGGTGAATCTGGGCATACTGGGGCAATGCAGCAACTGCCTCATGTACACAGACAATCCTCTCCTCCTACCACCCAACACTACAACCTGCGGGAGATGCACTTACATAGCCAAACTGGAAGCAAAGCACTCTCCAGCCAAGATTGTGCTAGACAGTCAAGAGGAGAAGGTTAACACCTGCATTACACCTCAAGCAACTCATAGCCATTCAAAACCCACACCATCAACACCCACACATAGCAACACTAAACCAACATATGCGGAGGCCTTTAACATTAACCTGCCCAAGCAACAAGGACCTCCAAAGCCGAAATGCAAACAGACACCAGTCACAACCAAAGTGACACATAGCTCACAACACCAGTTTGCCACCCAACAACAGCCCCTAAGGCAAGACAATGTACCAAACACTTTAGTCATAGGTGACTCTATAGTCAGGCACACTAATGTCCCACTCACCAGGCTGAACAAGGAGAAAATTACAGTCAGCTGCCTGTCGGGTGCCAGGATCTGCTACATAATGCATGCACTCAAGTCACTCCACAACAAGTACAAATACGACTCTGTCATTGTCCATGCTGGAGTGAATGACTTGAGATGTATCTCCCTGGACTACATGAAAAGAGACATGGAAGAGCTCTTGGATCATGTGACCCAGCAGGTATGACCCTAGCCCTGAGTAGCATTCTGCCTTCGCCCAGAATTATATCACAGTATAAGGACAAAATGATTGACTTCAATAATTGGCTAAGCTTCTGGTGTCATTCAAAGGGGATCCAGCATTTGTCTGCCTGGGAAGACATGATCGACAAACCACGATGCTTTGCCAGAGATGGTCTGCACCTGTCACCCCTGGGATTCAGGTTACTGGCTAAAGCTCTTGCCACCCCTATAGAGCCTTTTTTAGGCAAGGTTCAAAGGATAAAACCACCACCGTAACAGATACAAGCATGCAAAATCTGAAGGTAATGCTACTCAATGCTAGAAGTCTAAACCTCAAAATGCACTCTCTTGAGGCACTCCTAAAAATGGAGAACATCGATATCTGTGCAGTAACTGTGACCTGGTTCAAGGCTCCAGAGAGCACCCCTCCAATACCAGACTACAATTCTTACCACACTTTTCAGCCACAAAACTAAGACCAAAACACTAAAGGTGTCCATATTCACACCTCCAGGCTAGTTGCCCAACACAATGCATCTGAAATTCTCTAGGTGCAACTAACACTAGGTAAGACTGCAATCCAAATTGTAGCTTGCTACAGATCCCCCACCATGCCCCAAGATTCTCACTGCACCTTTCTAAACATACTGCAAAATATTAAGATACCATCAAACACCCTAATACCAGGTGATTTCAACTACCCTGCCATTAATTGGGAAAACTACTTGGGTACCAACTCCTTTTCCCAACGGTTCTTGGAATTCATAAATTCCAATGCCCTGGATCAACTAATCCATTGCCCCACCAGAGGTTCCAATATCCTAGACCTGGTCATTACCAACAAGGGAGATAGATGCTCCACACCAGTGGTCACCCCCTCATTGGTCAGGTCTGACCATAAGCAAATCACCTTTGACATCCACATCCCACCCCCACCACCCAGTTAGGAAACAGCCTTAAAAAACTTCTCCAAAGTCAACTTCAAGCTACTGAAGTCAGAAGTGACAAACTTCACAACACCCATGCAGACGGGATCTGGAAGTTCAACTGTAGTATCCTACACTAAGGCACTGTACGAGCACATCCACTCGTGCATGAATCGTGCCATCCCAAATAGAACCAAGATGCTCTTCTCCAAAAAAAAGGAAGCCAATCTGGTGGTCCTCTGCTATAAACAAACTATACAACAGAAGGAAGAAACTGTTGCAGAAAAGAGGAAAATCCCAGGATGCAAAAAACTCCCTCACCAGCTGCAGTAAGAAGCTGAGATTCCTCATAAAATCCTCAAAAGCTAGTTACGAAAATAAAATTGCCAAAGATTCCAAAGACAACCACAAGGCATTCTATAGTTATGTCAAGAATCTAAATGGCAATGCTCAGATCTGCTCTGAGCTACAACAGAATGGCATTAAATATACTGATCCCAAGGATATTGCCAATATCCTGGCACATCGATTTAGTGCCAACTTCACCCCCCCTCTCACCCCCTAAAGGGCCCATCTCAATACCAAAAGATTACCAAATTCCGATAATCACGGCCACACAGGTAGAAACCGCACTCTCCAAAGCTAGGAATACAGCATCCATGGGACCAGATGACATCCCAGGCTGTATACTACATGAATACAAAATGAACTGGCACCTTACCTAAGTGTCATGTTTAATCATAGCCTCACCTCAGGCTTCGTGCCCACTGAGTGGCGCACAGCTACAGTTATCCCGCTCCACAAGGGAGGATCCACCTTGGATCCCGGGAACTACTGTCCCATCAGTCTGACAAGCCTGATCTGCAAGGGCATGGAATGCATTATCATGGAACTTATAAACAAAGACATTGACAACCTTCAAACACTGGACCCCACCCAGTTTGGGTTTGTGAAGGGCCGATCTTGTCTCCTGAATCTGATTGACTTCTTCAAATCAGTCTCCAGAGCTGTGGACAAGGGTAAGGCAGTCCACACAGCCTATCTGGACCTCACCAAGGCCTTTGACACCATCCCCCACTCTGGAATCATAGATAAACTTACTAAGCTGAGCATAAATCCCTACGTCACTCGATGGGTTGCCAACTGGCTTAATGACAGAACCCAGACTGTAAAAGTAGCCGACTCCAAATCCATCTCCAGACAAGTGGCAAGTGGAGTACCTCAGGGTTCAGTCCTGGGACCACTCTTGTTTGGCATCTACTTCTCTGAAGTACAGGCCAACACTAAGGGACTCTGGCTAACAAAGTTCACAGATGACTGCAAACTGGGAGTCATTATTGAATCCCCAAATGATGTGGATATTCTACAAAAGGGCCTTACAGAAACAGATGCCTGGTGCCAGAGCCATGGGCTCAAGCTTAATGCCAAGAAATGTATAGTTATCCCCTTTGGAAAAAAACATGTACCCATGAATTACCACATAGGTGGCAGGACACTAAACATCAAAAGAGTGATGAGAGACTTAGGGACACAGGTGGACAGTGGTCTCACTTTCGATAACCACATCACCACAACAGTCAGCAAATCCTTCTATGTGGCACACCTCATCACTAAGGGCTTTTCATCCAGAAAAGAGGAGATCTTTTTCCCACTGCACTCATCCCTCATTAGACCCATTATAGAGTACAATGCCCCATTTGGTATGTACCTCACAAGACATCTGCAACAGCTGGAAAGGCCACAGAAATACCTCACTAAAAGAATCACAGGCCTAAAGCTGATGCCATATGCTGATCATCTAAAAAAACTCCATCTATACTCTGTGGCATATCATCTACTCAGAGGCGATCTCTGCTTAACATACAAGCCCATGTCAAACCCTGAGCTGTTGGACATGCTTCATTTAAAGAAATCCCAATCCCTCAGAGCCACACGCTCCAGGGATCTAAACCTTGTCATCACAATGAACAAGGAATCAACCAGCACAGTTAGCTCAAAGGATCCACAGCTTGTACAGGGATAAAAAACAATTTATTGTGGACCAACAAAACACTCCAAAGACACAGGGTTAAGCGCTTTCATCTGCCAATACAGACCTCATCAGAACCCCAAACAATAATTACTGTAGCATTTAAAAGACTCATTTGGCGCCAAAAATTCTTAAAGGAACATATCCTATAACTCTGTGGGAAAAAACACTATGAAGAACAATCATACTAAAAACATGTAAAAACCCCAACATAGCCAACCTCTGGTGGCTGGAAATATATATATATATATATATATATAAAAATTTAAAAATTTATAAAATACAAATGTAAATAATGTACAGTACTGAATAATAATATATATATATAAATTAATTCACTCGATATATATAATTGAATAGTAAATTAATATTTTAAATATATAAAAATCTAACTAACTTCAAGCCAATTGTAAAAAAGGCTTGATACTAATGAAGTCGTTAATTCCAGGAAAACGTGTGGCATCCGTTAATATTTGCCATTTTGCTTCTTTCATGGCAAGAAGAACTTTCCAATTACCACCAAACGGTGAAACATCCACTTTGTCAATAATAGAAAATTTAAAGTTATGTGTGTCACCATATGAGGAGATGTGTCTATAAAGTGCATTCTTAGAATCTCCTATTTTGATCTTATAAAGATGTTCATAAATGCGTTTTTTAAGGTGCCTCTCGATTTTCCCTATGTAATAGGCAGGGCATGCCAAACATGTTGCAATATAAACAACCTTGGAGGTATTACAATTCCCAACCTTACTTTTCACATAGGTCCTATTAAAATCCGCCAACCTGACACCTTCACCTTCCCTAATGGCATCACACTGCCTACAACATCCACATTTCCTTGTCTCTCCATACTTATGTTTAGTACGTGTTCTCGTCTCAAGAAGACTCTTGATGTTAGGTCCAGTCTTAAAAACAAAACCAGGTTTTTTTCCCAAAACATCTTCTAAGTCTTTATCAACACAAATTAACCTCCAATGCTCACAAATAATGTTTTTGATAAACTGAACAAAAGGGAATAAGTTAGAACACATACTCTATGCCTGTTTACTGTGTTAAACCCATCCTTACTCTTGTTGAAGCAACCAACGCCTAAAATAGGGGGATATTTATTACCCCATTCACCCTTGACATACTGGGTAATGTCATCCAGAAGTGAAATAGGGTATCCCCTATCGAGGAACATAGATTTAATTAAATCAAGTTCACTACACATTAACTCCTTGTTGGAAGACATGCGGGCTGCCCTGATACATTGTCCCTTAAAAACGTTCTTAAAAACGTGTCTAGGGTGGTTGCTATTGTATTGTAAATAGTCGTTGGAAAATGTCTCCTTCCTGTAAATACGAGAAACAAACCCTTCCTCTGAATGACTAATGTAAAGGTCTAAATAGGCAATTCCACAAGTATCAAAATGATGAGTAAATCTCAAAAAATCTGTGGTCTGATTGATGTAATCAATAAAAAGGGGGATCCTATTAGTTGGACCATTCCATAAAATGAATAAATCATCCAAATATCTGGTGTAAAAACTATATTGGAAAAAAATTCACTAGGAAATAAGAATTTTGTTTCCCACTCTAGCATCAAGAGATTGGCAAAGATGGGGCCACACGAAGCCCCCATCACCACCCCTCTCTTCTGCTTGTAAAATTCATCCTCAAATTGGATAAAATTGTAGTCCAAAACGAGAGACATCATGTCCACAATGAGACAAGTATGGTCCCAACTGAAGTCAGAAAATGCCCTCAAACTATTACTAAAAAATTCCAGACCAATATCTCTCGGAATACAAGGGAAAAGGTCAACCACGTCAATGGTCATGAAAACCAACCCCTTTCTCCACAATTTTGGGGACAAATGACCCAAAAATGACCAAGAGTCCTTGATTAGACGAGGTATCTTCTCATATAGAGGTTTGGTCCACCTGTCAATAATCACCCCAATGGGGTAAGTCTTCGAACGACTACCAGAGACAATAGGCCTGAAAGGAGGCTGGGAAATACATTTATGAACTTTAGGGATACCAAAGATTGTGGCCAAAATTGGAAATTCCACCCTTATAAAATCATAAATGTCCTTGGTAATCCTTTGGTCCAAAAAATATTCATCGATAGCTAAATCTATCCTTTTGTAACCCACATTAATCTCATTCAATGATACCAACTCATAGTTACCAGAATGTAGAATAATGTTGGTCATGGAATTGATATAGTCAATGTTTTTGAACAATACAATCCCACCCCCTTTGTCGGGCTTCATGACACGAATGTCCCCATTGGAAATGAATAAGTCCAGACACCTACGTTCCTCCCTAGTTAAATTATCAACTTGATCTTTAACTTGGTCTTTCTTCATGGTTTTAGTAAGACCATATATATCTTGGCAAACCATTTTTTCAAAATTCAACACCTGTGGGTGGGAAATAGGAATGTAGGTACTCTTTTTCGATAGTTTATTTTTAGTTTTAAATGCTTCATATTGATCTACAACGCCCTGTTTGAATTGTAGGGCTAGATTCAAACGTCTACAAAACAACTTGACCTCTTTTATAACGTCAACTAAATTGAAATGTACAGTGGGAATAAATTTAGTTCCCTTTGTAAATAACTGAAACATTTCTTGTGTAATATTAAGGTCCGTGTAATTAAAAATGTTGAATCCATGATGGGAGTAGATGATTTTCTCCTCGCAATGCCAAATTTCATTTGACCCGTTCTGAGTGGAGGTGTCTAAAAAAACCAAAACAGAAGGTGGGGAAAACCCCCCTTCATAGTCAATAGAATGTTCCACCCTGTCGGTGGAGGCTCTATAATCTATGGGAACAAAATCTACCACCTCCTGTTGTTGGTTGGATGTTGTTTTTTGGGGGCGGGAAAAAATCTCCCCCCTTGAAAATTTGACTCATAATCTATCTGTCTATCTCCCTGAAACAATCTATTTCCTCCCCCCATCTCTTTCCTATCTATCGGCCAAACATATGCCCTGTTGTTGTGGTATAATTCTAAGTCCCTTGAAATTTTTCTACATTTCCTCAAAAAAATATTTTTAGCTTTTTGCTCGGCTGTATTAAATTGTTTATTACATAGCTCATTCCATTGGGAAAAAGACACATCATTAATAATTTCATAATTCATTTTCTCTACCTCATTGACTAGAAAAGACAATTTCTCATCATTAATCTTAATCAATAGGTTCATATAATCGAACCCATAACCATCAAACAATTTATTGAACACAGATTTAGTATTGTCACTATATTCAATTCCCAAGGGTAATTTAAAGAATCGAAGTCCTTTGGGAACTATTTTCAATGTTAGATATCTGGTCAAATAGGCGTTGTCAATTTTGATGCTTTTGATGTTAAATAACTTCTTTCCCAGATCAAAAATAGTGTCTTTAAGACTTCCCTTAGACCGACTACTGAGTCGTCTTTCGTGCCTTCTGTCAGTTGGATTGTTAATGGAACAAAATTCAAAGTCATCGACTAGAAAATTTTCCAAACATTCATTACCAGTCATTCTCAAGCTGCCACAATTATCTTTCAGCACACAGCCGTTACTATCAAAGGATTTTTTCTTGCCGGTTAGGGAATGGGACTCACCCCTGTCGACCAGCTTTACACACTCAGAATCTTTAATAATGTCACGTTGAATATTAGACATACCTGAGTAAGTTTTTGTAGCCATTGGGCATTTGGGACGAGCCCCCAGACGTTCGACATCGTCCCGAACTTGAAACATACTAAAATCGAAAGTAAAATCCTGTTCATTGTCGTTGTTATAATGGGGACAGCTGTTTACACCTTCACCCTTGGACCGGACTCCCTCCGTACCATTTAAATGAAAGGAACGGTTCTCACAATCGTTCCGTTGTTGTCCATTAGGTATATTGAATTGTGAACTTGTGTCCAAGGGTGTGTTAGTCATCCCATTGTTAGGACTAGAAACGTTGTAATCACAGGACTTCATGCCAATATTAGAACCAGAAACAGTATTCGACACAGGCACCTTAGACGGTGTAAAAGTATAAGTAAAAGTACACAGCTTAGTGCAAAGAAGAGAAACCGAGACACAATAAATGTCATTTTTAGCTTTCCTTATCTTGTTTGTGTGACACTTAGCAGTGCGCAAACCTGGGCTAGTGGCCCACACAGGAAGCAGACAGAACACCTACAGACAGGGTATAGACATTCTAAATGTCAAAAATGATACACTGTTTCAGTTTTTGCTTTTCACAGTGCAACTGTGGTTAACACACAGAAGTTAATGATTATGGAAATATTCAACTGTTATTTAACTATTCCTTTGGCAGCAGTTGTAAGTGTAGGGCTGTGGTGCAAATGGTCCTGGATTCTAATACAGGAAATGCAACATATTTTACTGCTGTGACTGTTCAATTTATAGTAATGAACAGGAAAATATCAACTGCTATGTTAATATTCCTGTGGCAGCAGGCATAAGTATAGGGCTTCCATACACATGATCCTGGGTTCTAATACAGGAAATGAAAATCCAGACATTTTTACTGTTGTTCCATTTCACATTATATTAAATATCACTTATAACAATTTATGCACAATTATGAATAGTGGAGCTGATACGAATCATGTGTATGAGGGATAAGACACTTGCTGTGTTTTGAAGGTTCAGATGTATGACTGGGCGTATACTGTCTACTGTATTAATGTAAGTATAATTCTGCTATCTGGACTTGGATGGCCTTCACATTTAAATAAGACACATACACAAATTAATGTATATACAAGGATCTCATCAGATCACGCACATGCATGGTTAACACCTCAATCTGTCATCTGTATTTATAAATGATTTATCAGTATGTCTAAGAAGTACTTCCTGTGTGGCAAAGATGAAAAATCACCACTGTGAAAGAAAATATTTTGTCTCTTATGCTGGAAAAATCATTTGTAGCAGTATGTATAGCCAAACAAACATGTGCCAGGTCATGAAATGTATGCCCCCAGTGCATGTCTACAATGTTAAATCATCTAACAGCTACAGCAGACACCCTTCTAACTAATGTCAAGTGTCAGATTAAGCTTCCAGTTTAAAAACAAAAATTTCTTTCCTCTGTGTTTGGCACTGTTGCTCTCTCCTTAACATTGCGTGCAAACACAGTTAGCATCATTGCTCAGGTTCACTCACTACCAATAAATGCAATAATAGGAATTGTCGGGAAATCATTATTTGCTATTGCACTGCTTTGGGATTAGACATGTCTGGTGTTAGAGAGGAAGATGTCCAATTTAGAACACAGAGGTGGGGTGTTCATGATTCCAGAATATTTATTGGACTCCTGGTAAAGTGCCACAGCCAAAGACTTCTGCAGGGGGACTATTCTACCTGCCAGTACAAGTCTGGGGATTGGAATAGTCTGCCCAAAGCTGTATCCAGTATGACTGTTATCTCACACACTGGAGAATAGTGTAGGCACCACTTCAGTGACCTAAAAAGGCACATGAAGGATACACTCAACCAGTGGTTGGATGAGTTCCAAACTAGCAACATCCCACAGTTGTGTAAGTATGCTAGTAAGGAGAATTTATAATACATAGAAAGCCAAATATAGGCAACAATGGTATGCATAATGCTTTTCTTTTCTTTTCTTTTCACATTCTGAAATAGATGCAAATAGGCAGGCCCATGCTGTGTATCTAGAGAGACTGAGGGCAGCAATTGGTATGTATGCAGTACAAGAAAAGTATTTTTGAAGCTTTAAAAGTTAAAGAAAAAAAAGTTATTTTCTGTACAGTAATAGCAAGGCAAGCATGCATATCCTAACTGTAAAAACAAGTATGCATTCATCACTCCATAGCACAAACCAACTGTAGGAGTCAAGTGTAAGACTGTAGTCAGAGGGTGGGGGCACAAATACCATGTGTAACAAGTTTAAAATACTGCAATTCTTTAATAATATTACAGAAATTAAATTCTACACAACTGGCATAAATGCCCTGCTGTTAACTTTAATCTGTATAATTGGACAACCATATGTGAAATATCTGAACATTGCAAGGATTACTTTGAACAATCTGTAATTATAATTTGTAGTTGTTAGGAAGCATACGTACATGTAAAACCTCAGACAAAATAGTTGTATTATTGTCAGAAATGCAATGTATGTCATATATAATGTTACTAATCTTATCTCTTTTTCTCTCACCCCAGCCCTTATCTCTTTTTTTTATTTTCTAGTACATGTCATTAAAATGTCTCGATGTTATCCATCTGTAACATATCACTGAATGATTCACAGCACAGGGGAAATAGGTCAACCCCGCTGGCTCAGTCTATCCCTGCTCCACTGGTTCCGGCACCAATGCCCAGCACATCTGAGACCCAATCTAGCAGTACTGCCTTTGCTATCCCTGCACTACCTGCACCCTCAGTAGGTAGCACTACCCTGGCAGCTGTTGTTGGGGTACCCTCAAGGAGTACTTGCAGAGGTAGGGATTTTATCACCTGCCAGGAGATGTCAGGGTTGGTGTGTAGGGTTGTGCACCACATCGTTGTTGTATGCCTACACCCAGGTGGAGAGATTGCTCTCCTTTATGGTCCATAGGAAGAGGAAATGTCAAGCACTCCAGCAGCTATTGGAGTAAAGGGATGGTGATGACAGTCCTGCAGGTGAGGACTAAATTCTCACTGTCCCCATGACTGATGGGCATGGGCTTGTGTTGTCCCCTCCCTCACTCTAATCATGGTGTCCCCTGAGATTTTGTGTCTCTCACCATCCCTGTGTCATGTCTTGTTTGTCCTGTTTGCCTTTGCTTCTTCACCTACCCAACTTACCTGACCCAGAAATATCATCCCTAACCCAGCATTCCTCTCTTACTGAAGTAAAAAAAATGGGCACCTGTACCACAAAAAAAATCATCCCATACATAGCTCTCTATTTTGCAGATGTGTCTTCTTGACACACTTGACTTGGACCAATTGGTTCTACATCATTATTGTGTTGTTATCACCCCTCTTTGTGGAGGTGACAGTCCAAATTCAGCTAATATTCTGTATATTTCATTTTACACTGTTTAAAAATGGATAGCTATGGTTCTTTCCTACCTCCCTCCTGCACATTCCTATGTTGCTTCTCTCTGTTCCTCCCCCATTTCACCACTTTCCTATCTACCACATTTTAACACCTATAATCCGGTCAAAAAAGAGAATCACACACAACACACATAATTACCACCCCCCACCCCCCAAAAAAAACAATGGAGGCCGTCACTTTTTGGCTTCTATGTTTGCGCAGAGTTTCGAATTGTGCACCAATGCCAAGCGATGGTGAACGGGTCTCCTATGTTGTGGTTACCTCCTCATAATGCCGCTTAAGCATGCTGCCCAATGTCACCTCACAGTAACACACAGTGAATGTAGTATAAAGACTAATTTCATTGCATTATCACTACTTATTTAAAAGTATTACATACACCTGGATTTAAACCCTATATCATTTTGGCTCAAAAAGAAATGTGTCAAGGCATTTATACCTGCTGCGACAGAGTCAGCTAAGGAGCAGATGTGTTTCATACCCTTAGTACTGAGAATTCTCAGGATTTTAGCAATGAAGCTCATGTTTGCACACTGCTTAACTACACACAAACAGGGAATGTGGTAGAAATGTGTATCTCACATGCACAAACACTTTGCCAACCATCTTGCAAACTTGCGCTATGCAGTGTTGACAATAGTATGTATTACTTTTGTTAACTGCCTAGTTAGTGTTCATGCCACAAAAGTACATGTGGAAACAAACAAAATGAAGGCACTAACTATGAAAAAGACACATATTTACAATGCAGCCATCTGTTACCTCCCCCCATGCACTGCAACCTTTGTCTCTTAGCACTAGTTCACGAATATATCAACTACACTACATATTTATTTATTTATTTATTTATTTTATTTTGCATTTGTTTACCAAGCTAGTCCAACTGGATATATTTCCATTTTCAGCAGAGGCCCGGGAAGAAAATCTCCACACAGTAACATAGAAAAAAAATTATCATGCACAAATATAGAAATAAATTATGTTAAAAGTAATCAGAGAGCATTTGTGTTAAAAAAAAACATTATACTATTTGTGAAACACAATACCCAATAGGAAAGGACACTCTATTGAAAGTTCTTCTTGCCATGAAAGAAGCAAAATAGCAAATATTAACGGATGCCACACGTTTTCCTGGAATTAACCACTTCATTAGTATCAAGCCTTTTTTACAATTGGCTTGAAGTTAGTTAGATTTTTATATATTTAAAATATTTAAAATATTAATTTACTATTCAATTATATATCGAGTGAATTAATTTTTATATATATATATATATATTATTATTCACTACTGTACATTATTTACATTTGTATTTTATAAATTTTTAAATTTTTATATATATATATATATATATATATATATATATATATATATATATATATACATATATATATATATATATTTCCAGCCACCAGAGGTTGGCTATGTTGGGGTTTTTACATGTTTTTAGTATGATTGTTATTCATAGTGTTTTTTCCCACAGAGTTATAGGATATGTTCCTTTAAGAATTTTTGGTGCCAAATGTGTCTTTTAAATGCTACAGTAATTATTGTTTGGGGTTCTGATGAAGTCTGTATTGGCACATGAAAGTGCTTAACCCTGTGTCTTTGGAGTGTTTTGTTAGTCTACAATAAATTGTTTTTTTATCCCTGTACAAGCTGTGGATCCTTTGAGCTGACTGTGCTGGTTGATTCCTTGGTTTCGTTACGTTTATTTTGGATCACAATGAACAAAACACGCTGGAGGGATAGGTTCCTGACCCAGAGACTCCCCATACTCTGGAATAGACTGCCTATACATGTCAAGCAGAGCATCTCATTGGCCCTCTTCAAAAGGAATCTTGATGATTGGATGGGAGATAGGAAATTCACCCCAGGGATCATGTCAGTCGCCCTGCTAGACAGGGGTCCAGAGAAGTAAATATTGTGGGAAGAAATATCCAGGGAATTGTTATGGCTAGGCTTGCATAGGCCCTAGGGCCGATAGCCTAGTACAAATTTATGAACCTATGAACACATGGCTAGGCTTATAAAGACCTTCAGGTCAATAGCCCAGTAACCACATATGAACCTATGAACCTAAAAGGTAGTATTTCAATATTACCCACTGGAGAAACAAAAAACAGTCAGGATATTCAAATATTAAAAAAATAATTATGTGATTGTAACATATTACAATCATACGCAAAGCCAGGTTTGGATCCAAAACAAGGAGAGTAACAATATCAAATTTTGTTTGTGCCAGCACAGAAATGGAAAGTGGCTTCCCCACCCACAAAACAATAGGAAAATGACACATTTTGCTAACAAACCATTAGTGAACTGCTAAAACTGCTATCAAATAAACTGTTCCAAAAATATGTGTACACATTTACCACAGAACATTAAATTTTATGCAATTGACAGTCATGTCTACTTGTGGCACGCACTCCCCTAATGGTGTCTATGGGCCATCCTAGGAGGCTAACACCTCTGTGTCATTGACAATATAGGACATTTACATTTTACTGAAATAACAATAGAAGAATGTAAAGAGAAAAAAACGGTTGTAGCATTAGAACTTGTGATGACAGTTAAGGCTGTGCATCTGTGAAAGTGAAATGCACTGAAAAACATGCCTATGCCATCAGTTAACTTCTAAGAAGTGCATACAGATAAAAGTAACAGTTGCCAATGTATATATATATATATATATATATATATATATATATATATATATATATATATATATACACACACAGACACACACACACACATATATATATATATATATATATATATATATATATATATATATATATATATATATATATATATACACACATATATATATATATTATGTGAAAGATTTTTCTTAGTGACATTTGAGCATATCCAGTGTATAACTGAAAAATGCAAGCATATCTTATCAAGATCGGTAGTCTTCTGTGCAAATAAATCCCAAAGAATTAACTTCTTCTGTGTTATCCACATGTTCCCTAGCTACACAATTCCCTTTTCATAGTGTAGATTCAGGGCTGTGAGCATAGTGAAGATAAAAATGAGGTGTGAACTTCATTAGAATTGCTGAATCCCAAATACTATGCTCTGTGTACAGATATAAACATAGTACAAACACTCCCTCAGTGTTTGTTGCTAATGGATTGCAACTCAGAATGGTTACTAGAAGGGAGAAGGAAAACACAATAATTCAGATTCTCCTACCTCCAGTTGGTGTGCCAGCCAGGTTACACTTACAAAGTGTAGAAGTAATTGTATCAAGATTTTAAATGTCAGTAAGCAGCACACATTTCACAGTTTCTCTTCAATAACATCCAACCTCCCCTTCATTTCTTAATATTGTATATTATTGCCATTTAATATCCTCACACATTTAAGAACAATGATACAGAATGCCTTACAGACTGCATGTCTCAGATTACTGGTAAGATAAGACAAGAATAAGCAACACAGAGAAATAAGACAGAGCTACATTTATGCAAGCAATAGTCATAAAAAGTTGTGGGATCACTCAGTGCACTACATCTGAAATTAATACATTTACAGACAACTATCTTATGTTTTGTTAATCCTGTGGATAATGTTGCAGTTGCTTGTATGCACAATGATTTTCATTCTCTGCTGCAACGTTGTTTCTGTGGCAGACAGGGATACCCGTACTGTGTTTAGAAGATTCATTGGAGTGAGAGTTCAAATCCAGACCTCTGTAAAAATATTTCATCTGTGCCAACATAAATTTGTGTTTATTTATTAGATTACTTTTCTACCTTTCTCATAATTTTTCCCATTTTTAATTTTTTTAATGCCAGAGTTTGTGCAGTGCACAGTTTAGTGCAAAGAAGAGAAACCGAGACACAATAAATGTCATTTTTAGCTTTCCTTATCTTGTTTGTGTGACACTTAGCAGTGCACAAACCTGGGCTAGTGGCCTACACAGGAAGCAGACAGAACACCTACAGACAGGGTATAGACATTCTAAATGTCAAAAATGATGCACTGTTTCAGTTTTTGCTTTTCACAGGCTTCTGCCATGGTGTTTGTGTAAAATATAGAGTTCTTTAGTCTGTGTACTTAGATAGTTAGGGGTTCTGTTTTCACTGTAGTCAACTGGGAGGTGTATCTAGCTACTTGGAGGAACATAAGTGTGTATCCTACAGTTGCCACTGCAACTGTATGTACTGCCAATATTTTCACACTTACACAACCATTTCATGCTGGCCTCCCAACATCATCACTCCAACATCTGCTGCTTATGTCATCCACTATATGTTGTCCTGCAGGCTTGTGAAAGTCAGACCTGTACTGTGTGGGACACTGCTATTACCATCTTCTCCTCACCAGACACTGCTGATGTCATCATCTATAAAGTGTTGTCTGACACTCTCCAAGTCAGACATGTGCTGTGGTGCTTGCATTAAAGAGTTCTTTAGTCAGTGTATGTACTTAGGTAGTGGGTCTTTTTACACTGCAGTCAAATGGTGTGTGTGTGTGTGTGTGTGTGTGTGTGTGTGTGTGTGTGTGTGTGTGTGTGTGTGTGTGTGTGTGTTTATGCACTTGCTTGAAATGAGAGAGAGCATTTTACACCAGCATGTGGGGCACTGCTATTACCAACTTCTTTTCACCAGCCTCTGCTAATGTCATCAGCTATAGCTGATTTGTGTATGTGCAGTATTCCCATCAGGGCAGGGTCAGAGACTGGTCTGTAGGCCAGACATAAGTCACCTCATCCTATACGTTACAGATTAAAGTGATAGGGCTTTCAGTCTATCCATATACATCATGTCATGCTTTGTATGCCCTGAATTTTCTTGATGAGAAAACCCTGTGGTCTCTCCAGCTGCTGCAGGTGTCTGGTGAGGTACATGCATAAGGGAGAATTATTACCTATTAGTGTTCTGATGAGAGTTGAGTTCAGTGCTGTTATAACATCTGCAGATTTGGATACGGTGGCCTGCCTTATGATGTGCATGATGTAGCCTTTCCATACCACCATGGAGACATGGTGGTCAAATTTCAGTTTGCTATTTACCTGTGTTCTCAGGTCTTGTACAACTGGAACAACACCGAAAGCAACCTGGCAAAGCAGCAATCAGAGGCAAACTAAAATGAATGAAACAAATAGCGTAAACAAGATTTAATTCCACGCTTTCGTCCGTAGACTTCTTCAGAATAAAAAATATATGACAATGAACTCATTTAAATACATTCAAATTGATTAAACAATTTAAAACTTAATTGCAATCAAACTAAATTGCTGTATTAATTAAAAAAGGAGTTAACACCATCATTCCTTTTATGGAGATGTAACTTCCTGTTTTTCAGAAAACATTTAATGTTGACTGCTTCATTGATGCCTGGAAGTTTATCAGCTTTTAGTTTCATTTGCCAAAGGGCTTCTCTTTGTAAAATATAATTTTTAAAAATCCCCCCCCTCTCATGTCGTTCTGACAAACCTCTAGTATGGAAAATAAAAATCTTTTAAAATTATGACAAAGAACGGAATGCTTATATAAAGCATTAGTTGGATCTTTCTTTCTAATGTCATAAAGATGTTCCTTAATGCGGATTTTTAAACTCCTACTAGTCATTCCTACATAGAAGGCAGGACAAGTGCTGCATAAACTAATATATACTAAACCACTAGTGTCGCAATCAACATTGTTGGGAACAGTTAAAATTCTATGGTAAGACTCTATACTAATATATGGTCCCACAGAAATATATCTGCATATTTTGCAGTTGTGACAACATTGCATACCTTTCTCAGTGGTAGCAACTTTCCTGTTATAGTGGGTGTGTTTATACTCTAATATTCTTCTTAAATTACGTGTGTTTCTGGATACAAAAACAGGTTTATTACCTACCACCCTGGAAAGATCTAAATTACCATTGATCACTGACCAATTTTTCCTGACTACCTTCTGAATATGTGTTAGGTCATTACTCATTTCCATAGAACAAGTTAAGTTGGTATTAAATTTGCCCTTATCAGTAATCGTGTTACTGGTGGGCAGGCAGTTTTTACTGCTTTGTCCACCAGAATAATCCAACAGAGCTGGGTAGTCAGTTGTTCGTCTGGTCATTATGTCTTCACTAGTATTGACCAGTGTTGATTCATAATATCCCCTGTCCTGGAACAGGGAAATGATGAAGTCAATCTCGTCAATTAAATCTGTTAATTTAGAGGTCATTCGACAGGCTCTAATCGTTTGCCCTCTGGGGATATTATTGATAATATGTCTAGGATGGTTGCTAGAAAAGTGAAGATACCCGTTAGTAAAGGTCTCCTTCCGAAAGATTGTACTATGGAAGCGATTGTCGATGTTATCCCACTTTAAACCAACATCTAAAAAGTTAACTTCAAGCCCAACTGAACCCTTCACAAACTTTATATAACTAGAATAGGTGTTTACCTCTGTGACAAAAAAGTCAACTGTGTTTTTGTTGCCCTCAATAATGAAGAACAAATCGTCGACAAATCTACAGTAAAATAAGATGTTATATTTTAGATTAAGAAGTGGAATAAACTCCTGCTCCCATTGTGCCATGACAATGTTGGCATAAGCCGGGGCGGCTGGAGAACCCATAGCCACACCCCGCTTTTGCCTGTAGTATGTTTTCCCAAAAAGGAAAAAAAGAATATTAGAGTATAAACACATCCACTACAACAGGAAAGTTGCTACCACTGAGAAAGGTATGCAATGTTGTCACAACTGCAAAATATGCAGATATATTTCTGTGGGACCATATATTAGTATAGAGTCTTACCATAGAATTTTAACTGTTCCCAACAATGTTGATTGCGACACTAGTGATTTAGTATATATTAGTTTATGCAGCACTTGTCCTGCCTTCTATGTAGGAATGACTAGTAGGAGTTTAAAAATCCGCATTAAGGAACATCTTTATGACATTAGAAAGAAAGATCCAACTAATGCTTTATATAAGCATTCCATTCTTTGTCATAATTTTAAAAGATTTTTATTTTCCATACTAGAGGTTTGTCAGAACGACATGAGAGGGGGGGATTTTAAAAATTATATTTTACAAAGAGAAGCCCTTTGGCAAATGAAACTAAAAGCTGATAAACTTCCAGGCATCAATGAAGCAGTCAACATTAAATGTTTTCTGAAAAACAGGAAGTTACATCTCCATAAAAGGAATGATGGTGTTAACTCCTTTTTTAATTAATACAGCAATTTAGTTTGATTGCAATTAAGTTTTAAATTGTTTAATCAATTTGAATGTATTTAAATGAGTTCATTGTCATATATTTTTTATTCTGAAGAAGTCTACGGATGAAAGCGTGGAATTAAATCTTGTTTACGCTATTTGTTTCATTCATTTTAGTTTGCCTCTGATTGCTGCTTTGCCAGGTTGTTTTCGGTGTTGTGTCATTAACAGGCTTCTTGTACAACTGGGTTTGAGCACAGGAGGAGTGTTGTCAGTGCTGTAATAAGTGGGGAATTCCACTTTGCAAAAGGCAAAAATAATGACACATGTTTGCATTTATTTGTAGACTGTGTGGCTTTGGCACCAATCATTTGTCAGTGTTCGCCCCTCCTGTAATATGTTAACATCATTGCTGGACTCAATGATTACATCCAATATGTAATAGTCAGCAAACTAGTTAAGATAATGGCCATATACTTTAGCCTGGACTGTTGAGAAATAGATTCCAAACAGTAAGGGGCCCAGCACAGATCTTGGTATATGCCAATGGTAATGCCTCTACTGGTAGAGGTTGATTCACAAATGTCACAGGATGTGTTCTGACAGTGAGCCAGTTCATTAATCATCTAGTGACATGAGGATTAATCCTCAGCTGAAAGAGTTTCTCAATGATGCCCAAGTGGGGATCTTGTCCAACTCCTAGGCCAGATCAAAAGATGCACTATGTACTGTCTTACCTTCATCCATGCCTATCACACAGAATCAATGGACTGTGAAATCATCATAGATTGCCTATAGCGTCACTCACAACATACACCTAATTGACACAACTGGATCCATACTTCAACACTCCCTGCAGATGGAATATTTTCCCATAGAAGGGTGTACATCAACATGCATCCATTTGAGTGTGGGGGGGACAGCACCTGATGCATACATGTATAGACCCATCCTGATGAAACAAAATCATGGGGGGGATTTGTTACATTATGAAAAAAAATGCACAACCCAATGATAATGTAGTCATCATACCCTATAAGCAGACCAAGTAGTATGTGACCTGTTTCCTGGGGTAGATGTTATGTGGAATGTCCAGTAGCATGTGGCCACAGTGGTGACTACTCCCTTGTATGTAACACAACTACTGAGTATGTGCAGGACATCCACATCAAAGACCATAATAACTCCATAGTTCACACCCTTCATCATACCAATAACTGAATACAATGCATTCTTCTTCATGTACCTCCCTACATGTCTTCCAGTGATGCATAATTGAAGTGCACCACCTTTGCAACAGTGAGTTCTCGCACATTTATTGGCCATACCTAAGTATTCTTTTATATATATATATATATATATATATACCATGCACACCAGTCACCTAGCCTGTATTGATCATGTCACACACAGGTATAGCAGTGCCCCTCCTACTCATAGATTGCTGACATATCATAAAAGTTGTATGAGTGTGTTCATCCAGAACCATTTATGATTACTCAGAATTACATATGTTATGTCAGAGATATGGGATTACTGGTGGTATTATTCTGATATTGTCCATGATTGTTGGAGACCTCTGCTGACATTACAGTCATATTCATCAAATCAATTTGCATGGCTTCACAATATGCATCCAACCCCGATTGTATATAACATCCCTGATAGATGTCCTCTCCATTGTTCATGCTAGGATGCTTATTTTACAAAGACATCTTCTCCACTGTTATGTCTCCTTGTCTGACAGTCACATAGGTTCATAGGTTCATAGGTTCATACTAGGCTATCTGCCCGAGGGCATTTACAAGCCTAGCCCATAGTTTTGTGGCTTACGCCACCCCTTTAGTATGGGGAACTATACCCATTATTTTGCTGTGCCTCTGTTGAGCAGTGACACTGAGGTAATCCCTGGGGTATATCTGCGATCTCCCATCCATTGGTCAAGATTTCTCTTGAACAAGGCCAGCGAGGTGCTCTGCCTCACATATACCGGGATTTTATTCCACAGCATAGGGAGTCTTTGGGTGATGAATCTATCCCTCCAGCACGTCCTATTAATAGCCGTGTCGAGGTTTAAGTCTCCCGCCCTTGTGGCTCTGACGGATCTAGATTTTTGAGGTGAAGCATATTCATCAAATCTGGGTTTGACATGGCCTTGTATGTTAGGCAAAGGTCACCTCTGAGCAAGCGTGCGACTGAATAGAGCTGGAGTTCTTTCAGTCGGGCAGCATAGGACAGATGTATGAGACCCTTTATCCTTTTGGTGAGGAACTTTTGTGGTCTCTCCAGCTGCTGCAAGTGTCGGGTCAGATACATTCCGAATGGGGCATTGTACTCAATCATTGGTCTGATGAGTGATGAGTATAGGGAGACTATGACCTCCCTTGATCTAGATGAGAATCCCTTCATGATAAGGTGGGCAATGTAGAAGGTCTTCCTAACTACTTTAGCTACATGGGTGTCGAATGACAGACTACTATCAACCTGGGTCCCCAGGTCCCTGATAACTTCTTCTGTGCTCAGTGGATTGCCACCTATTTGGTAGCTAGGGGTAACCTTGTTTTTCCCGAAGGGTATGACTATGCATTTTTGGCATTTAACTTTAGGCCATGGCTCTGGCACCAGTTATCCGTTTCTGTGAGACCCTTCTGAAGGATATCTGTGTCAGATGTGTTTTCTACTATGGCGCCCAGTTTGCAGTCATCTGCAAACTTTGTCAGCCATAACCCTCCTGTGTTTGCTTGTACTCGGAAAAGTAGATGCCAAACAAGAGTGGGCCCAGGACTGAGCCCTGTGGTACACCACTTGTGACAGGCTTTGAGTCTGACATGGCGCCAGCAACTCTGACCCTGTGGGTTCTGTCACTCAGCCAGTTTGCAACCCATCTTGTGATGTATGGGTTAACATTTAAGCTGATGAGTTTTTCAATGATACCCGAGTGGGGTATTGTATCGAAGGCCTTCGCCAGATCGAGGTAGGCTGTATGGACTGCCTTTCCCTCATCAATGGCTTTGGTGACTGTTTCAAAAAGTCAACCAAGTTTAGAAGGCATGATCTGCCTTTGACAAAGCCAAACTGGGATGGATCCAAAGTCTGCAAATTCCTATGTCTTTATTTATGAGGTCCATTATGATCCTCTCCATGGCTTTGCAGATAAGGCTTGTCAAGCTAATGGGCCGGTAATTTCCAGGGTCGGTGGAGGCACCGCCTTTGTGAAGTGGGACCACAGTTGCAGTGCGCCACTCCCTGGGTACGTATCCAGAGGTAAGACTATAATTAAACAGCTGTCCTAGCTGTGGGTTTAATTCCTCGTTGAGTTCGTGGAGCACACAGCCGGGGACACCATCAGGTCCCATGGATGCTGTGTTTTTGCTTTGGAGAGAGCAGTTCTCACTTGGGCGTTGGAGATGTTTGGGGGCTGCAATCGCTTGGTATAAATATCTCTCCTTTTGGGGAGAAGTTTGCACTGAACCTGTCAGCCAGTATGTTGGCAATGTCTGTAGGATCAGTAATCTTCACATCATTTTGAACTAGTTCTGAGCATATCTGGGAGTTTCCTCCCAGGTTTCTAACATAGCTAAAGAAGGCCTTATGATTGTCTTTTGAGTCTTTAGCTATTTTTCTCTCAAAATTTGCTTTGGATGATTTTATGAGAGCTCTTAGTTTTTACTTATAGTGATCAAGGGTGTCTTACCTTTTAAGGATTTTGCTCTATCTTGTAGTAGCTTCCTCCTTTTGTTGTAGAGTTTGTTTATGGCTGGGGTCCACCAGACTGGATGCTTGCCTTTGGTACAAAGAGTCTTTGTTTTGCTTGGGATTGCCTTATCCATGCAGTCCTGCAGGTGCTGGTAGAAGGCATTTGTAAGTGATTCAGCGGCTTGAGTACTGTTTTCCGCCGCTCGGGGCCTTAAAGGAGACCACACTAGTCTTTAGAAGTGTGAAGTCGGCTTTTGAGAAGTTCTTTACTGTGGTCTTTTATTTCAGGTGGGGGTGGGATGAGGACCTCCAGCGAGATTAGTTTGTGATCTGATCTCACCAGTGAGGGGTATACTTCTGGTGTTGAACATTGTGCTCCCATGTTCGTGATGATGAGATCAAGTATGTTTTCTCCTCTTGTGGGGATGGTGACTAGTTGTTCCATGGCATTTGAGTTTATGAATTCCAGGAACTTTTGGGCTAGGGTGTTTGGGCTTGAGTAGTGTTCCCAGTCTATATTAGGGTAATTGAAGTCACCTAGTATGATGGTGTTTGGTGATACATTTATCCCTCTAGTGTTTTCAGGAAGGCCATGTGAGGTTCCTGAGTTTGTGAGGGTGGCCTGTAACATGCTACAATTTGCAGAGCAGTCTTGCCTATGGTTAATTGCACCTGGATGGTCTCCGATGCATTGTGCGTTGCCACCAGTCTTGAGGTGTGGGTGTCTTTGATGAATATGGATACCCCCCCTCCTTTCTTGGTATTGTCCGGATTTTGGGGCCGGAACGCATGATAAGAGGTAAAACCTGATAGTGCTGGGGTGCTCTCAGGAGCCCTGAACCAGGTTTCTGTCACTGCACAGACATCGATGTTCTCCATACTGAGAAGGGCCTCGAGTGCGTGCATTTTGAGATTTAGACTTCTGGCATTGAGCAGCATTACCCTTAGTTTTTCCTTTTTGTGTTCTAGGGTGGTAGGTTTAGAGTTTGAGCCTTGCCTAAAAAAGGCACTATGGGGGTGGCAAGAGCCTTTGCCAATATCCGGAATCCCAGGGGTGACAGGTGCAAGCCGTCCCTTGCGAAGCAGCGTGGCTTGTCCAGCATGTCATCCCAGGCAGACAGACATTGGATCCCCTTTGAATGACACCAGAGTTTAAGCCAATTGTTAAAGCTGATCATCTTATCTCTGTATTTCCACACTCGGGTATTACAGAAAAACACACCAGCCTGAACATAAACCCCTATGTCACGAGATGGGTTGCCAACTGGCTTACAGGCAGAACTCACACAGTAAGAATAGCGGGCTCCAGGTCTGACTCTAAACCAGTCACAAGTGGTGTTTTGCAAAGTTCGGTCCTGGGACCCCTACTGTTTGGCATATACTTCTCAGAAGTACAGGCAAACACAGGAGGACTATGGCTAACCAAGTTCACCAATGACTGCAAACAGGGAGCCATAATTGACTCTCCATCTGACATGGACATCCTCCAAAAGGGCCTTACTGAGACTGACACCTGGTGTCAAAGTCATGGCCTCAAACTAAATGCCAAAAAATACATAGTCATCCCGTATGAGAAAAACAAAACATCCAAGAATTACCACATAGGTGGCAGCCCCCTTAATACAGAAGAGGTAATAAGAGATCTGGGGATGCAGGTAGATAGTAATCTCTCCTTTGACAATCATATTGCCAAAGTAGTTAGGAAATCCTATGTGGCCCATCTAATTACTAAAGGGTTTGCACTAGAAATAAAGAGGTTATAGTGCCCCTCTACTCGTCACTCATCAGACCCATCCACTTCCAACAGCTGGAGAGACCCACAAAAGTACCTCACCAAGAGGATTACTGGCTTAAAACATATGTCCTATGCAGCCCGACTGAAAAAACTCCGGCTGTACTCAGTGGCATATCGCTTACTCAGAGGCGATCTCTGCCTGACTTACAAAGCCATGTCCAACTCAGAATTGATGGACATGCTCCACCTAAAGAAATCCAAGTCACTGCAAGCCACGTGCTCTAGTGAGCTAAACCTTGCCACAACAATAAACAGAACATGCTGGAGGGATAGATTCCTGTCACAGAGACTCCCCATGCTTTGGAACAAAATTCCAAACTTCATTAGGCAGAGCCCCTCACTAACACTCTTCAAGAGAAACCTTGACGAGTGGCTAGGTAACAGAAAATACACCCCTGGGATCACTTCATTGGCTCTGCTTGACAGAGGATCAGTTAATTAATCAATGGAGTGGTGAAAGCTGACACACTCTGGCTAGGCTTATAAATGCCCTCAAGCAGATAGCCTAGTACCTGCCTATGAACCTATGAACCTATAATATACATTTTCATTGTGCAGTCCATACCGTACCATGTTGATATGTGATTAGTGTTCCTTCTATGACTGTATTCCATTTACATGCCCTCATCTGCTATACATTACAAAGTTTCCCCTGTCCTCTTTCCCAGTGTTCATTCCTAGAATTCATCTGTGTGCCGCTATTCAATGCACACACTTCCCCTGACTGTTTTTTTTAAATGGCAGTCTGTGTACCTTTACAGATCATTTACACAACTTTTGTTGTACAAAATGCCTGGAATGGTATTCCACAATACTCTGCATTATATACACTGTTCTGTAATGTGTTTGGACCATATGCATTCCTGTATGATAAACCTTGGTAATCATTGTGACATTCCATGCAATCCCATTAACCTAGTTTGCTCATAGATAAACAGGTCTGCTAATGCTGTTTTAGTGTTGCCAGCCATCAAACTGAGCTTGTTTACATTTAAATGAGGTTTGTTGCATGACTATGTAATTAGTACTGCTGCTCATTGTGCAAACATGTAAAGTCCATGTAGGCTTTGTGCAAAGCCTATGCAGAGTTTATTGAATCCTGTCTTGTGTCTAAAACAGATTGCCTAAAACAGACTGTCAGCATTGCAGAATTTTAAGTAAACAATAAATTCAAAGTAACTGTGAACAGCCTAAAAAGGAGTATGTGGTGATTCAGTCAACAAACTGAATGCATCAACATCTGAATTTGCAGAATAACCATGATACATCATGTGCCATATATGCCCAGGAATTCAGAAACATTGCAGCTATGATTGCAGCCAGCCCTCATCTATTTGCTATGCATGAGTGATGAGCCCTGATGCTTAGTAAAAATGAATGCAACCAGAAATATGTCCACTATGAGTAGCTCATTAAAGATCCTTGTTGTGGTCACTGAAAGGACCTGTGAGAAGATTGCATAGGGCTATGGTGTGGCCACAGGGAGTATGAGCCCTGAGAGTACTCAGTGTGATCTTGCATCCACAGTTGTAGCAAGAAACAGAATGTATGTGGCAGCCCTACATGGTCATGAGGCTTGTGTGTTGATCTATTTCTTGACCCAATGCTAAATACATGCAGAAAAGATAACTTGTGGATGGTATTAATTGAAGTATGATTAAGGTAGGAGGGTAGAGGAGGTAATAGGGTCACACATGAACATATAACATAGGCAAGACTGCAAGGGGAGGTGGTGACATGATCATGGATGTGAAAGACAATGGATAAGGGGATATAAAACACATAAATATCAATGTCAACTAAATGAAGGAAAATAAAACAAACATAAAACAGCATATATGGGGTGGGGGAAAGAAAAGTGCCAATATAGCAACCAAAAGCAGTTGCGAAATCAGCAGAGCCTGACCACTGTACTATAATGCAAATGTCTGGAAACAAGCTCCCTACTTTAACAACGATGCAAATCTTATGAGACATAAACCCATAACTACTTACACTGTGAAAAACACTCCATTTACAGGTTGAGCTACAGAAACAGTAAGGCAAATGATGTCAGAGAAAAACATGGCAGTTAATGATCATTCACTCACTCACTCACTTGCAGAATGAAAGAGATAAAAAAAGCACACAACCATAAGGGACTTGAAACTACAAACCTTCCCCCTTTACAAAACATTTCATTTACAGGTTGAGCAATAGAAATGGTGAGACAAATAGTCTCAGGGAAACATACAGCAGTTGGTGATCACTCCCTTGCAGGATGAAAGAAAAAGGGCAAAAAATATACAACCCCGAGGGGACTTGAACCTACAACCTTGTCCACTTACACTATGCAAAGCATTTTATTTACAGGATGAGCTACAGAAGCAGTAAGCCAAGCACTCTCAGAGAAACATATACCAGTTTGTGATAACTCACTTGTAGACTTAAAGAAAAAAGCATATAATCCTGAGGGGATTTCAAACCACAGCTCTCCCCACTTACACTATGTAAAACTACAGAAACAGTGAGACAAACAGCATCAGGGAAACAAGCAGAAAGTGATCATGCACTGGCAGAATGAAATAATAAGAGAGCCAATAACCACCCATCAGGATCCCACCTTTGACATCCAATCTATCATCCACTGGCATAGCTGGTATTGTAGTTAATTTCATGAGAAAGTAAGCTAATCCTGACAGTTGTACCCTATGTAATATGTGCAAACTTCCACACAATAATGCTCATCTCATGTGTACAGAGAGTGCTGGCCTGGGTCAATGCATATTGAACATGGTAGCCCAGCTCTTTGCTATAAAATGAGAAGTATCAGTTCTCTTTCTACATGCGTATTGACTTGCTGCACACAGTAGGATCACATAAAATAAGTGATTTAGAAACCCTAGATTAGCATTTGACCAGATTAAAGATGGCAAATCAGAGAGTAAGAGTAAGAGCTCAAAAGGGGTAGAAAATAAGGTGGGCAATTAAGAAATTAGGAGAATATAGGTGAGCAAGGTGGAGACTGTTTTTGTAGGACAGGTACCCATTTTTCATGCATAAAGAGAAAGTAAATTGGGGAAGCAAGTAAGGGGCATACATGGAAGGTACGATGGTTAGGTTAGGTAGCAGGGGAAGACAGATACAACTGACAGCATATAGGGTAACACATTGATAAAGGGGGAATAGTGGTGAAGGAGGCATCAGATAAACAGACAATACTGAGTGTATGACTGAACACCCAGCAGGGCTGACATGGACACAAAAAAAGAGGGCAATATCAGGATTGGGGATTGTATAGTGTATCCATAGCTCCAGTCTTTACCAGCTGTAGCCCAGTGGGAGATTATTCACCATGCCGGGTATAGTCACCACTGGGACCCAGCTCAGATGGTGGAGATAGTACTGTACAGGGATGTAATTCAACCAGTCACAGGAGGAGGCCTCCATCTGATTGATTTGGGCATCCAACCTTCTGTAGCTAATCTCCCTCACAATGTCTGCCAGCTGTCAATGGGTGACAAGAGTGTCACTTCTGCTTGCAATGCTTCTGATAGATACATTTGTCCCAGCATTCAGTGCAGGACTACATGAAGTGGGTGGTGCAAGTAGGGCAGTAGGTACTGAGGGAACTGTGGCAGCCTGGGACCCAGATGTACAGAGTGAGTCTGCTGATGGTGGTGGCACTGTAGCCGCCACTTGTGGGGGAGGTTGATAGGCCTTGCCAGAGGGATGGGTGCAGATTACTGTGCTACTGCATTTACTAGTAAAATAAAGGAAGAGAAACAAAATAATAAACAAAATAAATGTGTGTAACAGACTGGATAGCGATAAAGAGTGTGGGTGAGAGAGAAGTACAAATACAATGAAAACTGAAGCTGATTGACTATGATAAATTTAAACATAATATACTTGAAGGACCAAAAACACTTCTGGGCCAACAGCCATCATCACCTGCATTCTGATAAAGGATTCAATTGATGAGTTATTCGGACAAAGCAACAAGTGTCTCTAGTCTGTGCTGCAGTACATGTACAAAGAAACCATGCTGCTTGGATATAGCATTTCACTCACAGGTTATAAGCAAAGCAAACAACTATATTGACAAAGATGTCCACCCAACCAAAAATGTTGGTTACACATATTTTTGCTATCTAATGCTGTAGTATTATCACAGATCTGGCAGTGATGTTAGAAAGGTATACTGTTTTGGAATGAATCTCTACTACTGTTAATATTAAAAGCTGTACTGACTGAAGTAAGCAGATTCACCCCATCACTCTATTGGGCATTCCAGTCTCCTTCCATGCAGCTGTCTATTCACTTCAATTTCTTCAGGGGCTACAGAGATAAAAAGAGCACTGTAGAATATTTGTGGATGGCAGACGGTGGCAGGTTATATGTGCATTTAAGATAAGTTATACTTACACACCGGTGGTGACCGCTGTTTAACCTCATTCCCAATCTGCATTAGAGGTCAGGATTGCAACACATTCTGTCATTGTATTGGTGACAGCACTGCTCCCCCTCTGCATGGGATGGCAGTGGCATGGGTAACAGCCTGATCTAAACTACTCCTGGATTCAGTCTTATACCGTGGCCCTTTATAGCCCTCCTGCAGAAGCTTCTGTCTGTTATCTTTATGGAGTAGGTACAAAAATGTTTTGGCCTCCTTCTCACACCACCTCTGTGCTCTTAAAGGAGGACTGCTCTCTTCTTCTCCAGACATAATATCTCACCTTGAAGAATATCAGTGAAAAATGGCAGAAATGGCACCCAAATCAGATTTCACATGTCCCATCTACTGCACAATGTCAGGCATCAACAAGTATCTCATTTGTAAGATGGACGGCAGGCTAGGATAATAGAGGTACTGTATTATTATGGTTCATAATGGCACTTTAAGGAGTAAAACATGGCAGTCCTGTATTCCTGTGTATGATAGTAAGAAATCAGGCACTACAGTGACTCAATTAAAGGATGGTTACAGTGAGAATTACAATTCCTCCCCAAGAAGCATGTAGTGGGCCATGCATGTACAGATGTGCAGTGCTGCTTGCAATGACCCAGGTATGAGCACAGAATTAAGTATATTTGATTACAATGCTTAGCAGATTTTCTCATCATACAAACTGAGCAATTCAAAAACAAAAATGAGTTGAGCCTTAATTAACATACTCATCTGGCCCAGCTAGGTGAATTTGCATGATATAAGCAAGACTGCTGGGACATCATTGACATGTACACCCAAGTTCTCAGATGTAGAGAATGATGTGCTATTCTAAGCACTCTGTTTCCATGGATTATGGCTCTTTGGTCTGCATGCAGCTGACCAGACCAACAGGGACCATGCTTGGGAAGATAATGTCACAAATGTTAATGTGTTGATGGCCAAAACTAGAATTATGAAACAGTGCAGTGCAGGGCCACTGAAATTGCATGCTGTGCCCAAAAAAGAGCACACCACCTGGCATGGGAACATAGGGCAATAGGTAGGGAGCTGTCAAGTTTAACACTTTTCATGGAGACAGAAAAATTTCTTGCCTCTTTCAAAGGTAGTGGCACCTTTACAGAATACTACAGTACAGTGCTGGATGTTGGGGTAGAGCTGGATAGTCCCCAGAAGCAATCTACTGGAGATACCCCGGGTATGTGGATCTATTTCTGTGTATTAATACTTGTAAGTCCTCTGCACCTTTTAGTCGCTGTCATACTTGTTAAACATGACTGCCTTACTGTATACAGGTACTTCAGGGGTTCAATGTGCACAGCCATCTGTACAAGGTATATACATAAAATATTGCTTTTTATCATGCTTATATTTGTAAAGGTTAATTGCATGTATACTTCTGGTGCTGGGTTATAATTACACCAGATATTTAGTCATTTTGTGTATTAACAGGTGAGTATTTATCTGCCAACTCGACTGTGGAATTGACCCTGCCTGATGCTGGAGGATATGCACTCTCTGATAATGATGGTGGGGATGAGCTGGCATTGTCAGTGAGTTGGGCACAGGTGTTATGACCACTGCATCCCCAGCACAGACCATGGGCACAGTATCTAGGCCTACAGATACCCTGGCTATCTACATATAGGTTCATAGGTTCATAGGTAAGTAGTAGGCTATCTGCCTGAAGGCATTTATAAGCCTAGCCAGAATGTGTTGGTTTTCGCCGCCCCCTTAGATTAGTTCCCTGTGCCTCTGTCCAGCAGAGCAACTGAAGTGATACCCAGGGTAAACTTTCTGTTTTCCATCCACTCATCAAGGTTTCTCTTGAAGAGTGCTAGTGAGGAGCTCTGCCTAATGTAGATTGGAATCTTGTTCCAAAGCATGGGAAGTTTCTGGGACAGGAATCTAGCCCTCCAGCACATCCTATTTATTGTTGTGGTGAGGTTTAGATCCCTAGAGCATGTGGCTCAAGGGGATAAGGTTTTCTTTAGGTGGAGCATGTCCATCAATTCTGGGTTGGACATGGCCTTGTATGTCAGGCAGAGATCACCTCTGAGCAGGCGGTATGCAACCAAGTACAGCTGGAGTTTCTTCAGTCTAGCTGCATAGGGCATCTGTTTGAGGCCAGTGATCCTCTTGGTGAGGTACTTCTATGGTCTTTCCAGCTGTTGCAGGTGTCTTGTAAGGTACATCCCAAATGGGGTGTTGTACTCTATGATGGGTCTGATGAGTGATGAGTAGAGGGGCACAATGACCTCTTTTGATCTGGATGCAAACCCTTGTGTGATTAGGTGGGCCACATAGAAGGATTTTCTAACCACTTTGGCAATGTGATTATCAAAGGAGAGATTACTATCTCCGTGGGTCCTCAGATCCCTTATCACGTTTTCCGTATTTAGGGGACTACCACCTATGTGGTAGTTTGTGGGTTCTTTGTTATTTCCAAAGGGAATAACTATACTTTTTGGCATTTAGCTTGAGGCCATGATTTTGACACCAGGTATCCATCTCAGTGAGACCCTTTCGAAGGATGCCTGTGTCAGCCGGTGAGTCAATTATAGCCCCTAGTTTGCAGTCGTCTGCGAACTTGGTCAGTCATAGTCCTCCTGTGCTTGTCTGTACCTCTGAGAAGTATATGCCAAACAGGAGAGGTCCTAGGACTGAGCCCTGGGGAACACCACTTGTAATCAGTTTAGAGACAGACCTAGCTCCCGCAACTCTCACCATGTGGGTTCTGTCCTTAAGCCAATTGGCAACCCATCTTGTGACATAGTGGTTTATGTTCAGGCTGGTGCGCTTGTCTATAATACCAGAATGGGGAATGGTGTTGAAGGTCTTTGCAAGATCTAGGTAGGCTGTGTGTACCACCTTTCTCTCATCTATAGCCTTGGTAACTGTCTCAAAGATGTCCACCAGGTTTAGGAGGCATGATCTGCCCTTAGCAAAGCCTAACTGGGTAGGGTCCAGTGTCTGGAGGTTCCCAATGTCTCTGTTAATGAGTTCCATGATGATGTGCTCCATAGCCTTGCAGACCAAGCTAGTCAGGCTTATAGGGCAATAGTTCCCAGAGTCTGTTGTGGCTCCACCTTTGTGGAGCAGAATAACCGTTGTTGTGCACTACTCTATTGGTATGTAGCCTGTGGAGAGGCTGAGTTTGAACTGTGTTTAGGTGAGGGGTTAGTTCGTCTTTGAGCTCATGTAGGACACAGCCTGGGACACCATCCAGTCTCATTGATGCAGTATTTTTGGCTTTGGAGATGGCTATTTTAACCTGAGTGTCTGTGCTTTCGGGGGTTCTACATTCTTCTGGTATGGTTATGGGTCCTTTTGGGGGTGAGAGGGGGTTGAAGTTTGCATTGAACCTGTCTGCCAGGATGTTGGCAATATCGGTTGGTTCAGTGTATTTTGTGCCATTCTGCACTAACTCCAAGCAGATCTGAGCATTGCCACTTAGATTCTTGACATAGCTACAGAATGCCTTGTGGTTATCTTTGGAGTCCTTGGCAAGTTTTCTTTCAAAGCTCACCTTGGATGATTTTATGAAGGATTTGAGTTTCTTGCTTATACTGATCAGGGATGTTTTCCCTTCTTGGGATTTTAGTCTTTTTTGTACTAGTTTCCTCCTTCTATGGTATAGCTTGTTTATGGCAGGGGTCCACCAGACTGGTTTCCTTTTCTTAGTGGAGTGAGTCTTGGTTTTGCTTGGGATAGCACGATCCATGCATTCTTGCAGGTGCCAGTAGAATGCATTAGTAAAGGATTTTGCAGCTTGGGGGGCTTTGAAACTTTCCACCTCCGTCTTAAGTAGCCTGAAGTTTGCATTTGAAAAGTTTTTCATGGTGGTTTCCTTGTCCGAAGATGGGGGCGGAATGTGGATATCCAAAATGATTTGTTTATGGTCAGATCTAACCAGCAAGGGATTTACCTCTGGTGTGGAACACCGGTCACCCATGTTGGTGATGACCAGGTCCAATATGTTGTCACGTCTGGTGGGAGTGTTGACCAGTTGTTCCAGGGCGTTTGAGTTTATAAATTCTAGGAAATGTTGGGCAAGGGAGTTAGTACTTGAGTAGTTCTCCCAGTTAATGTTTGGGTAGCTGAAATCACCCAATATTAAGGTGTTTGGTAGGACCTTTATGTTACCCAGTGTTTCCAGAAATGTGGAATGGGGGTCCTGGGACATGGTGGGTGATCTGTAGCAAGCTACAGTTTGAACTGCAGTTTTGCCCGTTGTTAGTTGTATGTGAATGATCTCTGAAGCATCATGCTGTGCCACTAACCTGGAGGTGTGGGTATCCTTGATGAATATGGATACTCCCCTGCCTTTTGTATTTCGGTCCAGGTTCTGTGGCTGAAAAGTATGCTATGAGTTGTAGCCTGGTAGTGCTGGGGTGCTCTCTGGAGCCTTAAACCAGGTTTCTGGTTTCACAGAAAGGACAAGATCATGAGGAAACTATTTATCAGGGAAGTTTGTTTGCCCCCAGTAGACAGATGTCGGAATCTGCCTTTGGCACTCGTGCAAAGAGGGCCACACAAGGTTGTGGGTAATGGGGCTCACTGGAGACATGGATACCATCCTCCCAATGAGATTGGCTTGTCAAGCACTGCAACTCATGGTATTTGTATAGCCATCATGGAGGCACAGGCTAGTACCACAGGGATGATGCAGGGTGTGCTTAATGACCTATGGTAATGCATGTCTCAAATGTGTGATTGCTTGGATAAACTCAGTCACTCACTGGAACAAGCAATGTCTTCTCTGGCTCACCTACCATTGTCTGGGGCTGTACATGGAGCCAGTCAATTACCACATCCACGGACAATAGCCAACATGCCTGTGGATAACCAACATCTGGCTCTCGTGATGCTAGCACTTCCATGGCAGTATCTGTTGTGGAGCTGTCTACTCCCAGGAGAGGTCATCCTCATGTTCATGGCCAATGTCATAGTGACACATCTCAAGGCAGATATTGCTCAAGGTTACAAAGCACACCAGCATCTAGCCGCATGGGGCATACACAGGATGGTGAACCCTCTGTCATACATGCCCTGGACCTGTTGCATACACCAAGCCATGTGCTGCTGGGCCTGTGTCCCTGCAGACCCACAGTCATACCACCACCTCCAGTGCATCACACATCTCCACTAACACTGGCCTTTTTCAACAAGTGTCACATTAATGATCCCTCTTCCCCTCATTACTGACATTTCACAGAAAAGCATGTTTACTTTCATACTCCTTAGCACTCACACTACACACTTCCTTGTGGAAGACGTGCACACCTGTGCTCTCTTCTCTACATGTACAAATGATGATGTGTGTCCTGCCTTTTGTGCATTAATTGAGTTGTTTATGTCTGATGTATAGTGTGCTCAGCCTATGCATGGGTAAGCACAGCATGGTGTTGGTTTTGCATGCATCACTTTTATTGTAGTGTATCTGCTTCACTCTTATATACTACATTCTGAAGCTATATACAACTCAGTGCCACTTTTTAGTGCCATGGCATATACTGTTCTCGCTTCCATCTGTCATGATTATCCCCTGCTGCTGGCTCCTCTACACTGACTCTTCATCTGACTCAGCCTCTGTTACCAGTAGTGCTGGGAAATGCTGCCTGTGTAAGTGTTTGTCCTGTTGTAACTGTTTCCTGAGTATAATGTTGTGCAACATTGCACACAGTGACACTGTTCTTACAAATGTGCCAGGGTTACACTGCAGAGCACAATCTGATGAATCCAGGCAGCAAAAGCATGTTTTCAACAGTTTAAACACACACTCAGTAATGTTCCTTGTTTGTGATTGGACAAGGTTGTACCCATGATCTTTTTAATTTTGTGAATTTTTTATGGGTCTCATGAGCCACAATTCCAGGGCATATCTGGCATCACCAACAAGATGCCTGTTTGGGAAGTCACTCCTCCCAAACCATTGGTACACAACACAGGTGTACAATATGTCAAAGTCATGATAACTGCCTGGGTAGGCTGTACAGACATTGTAGATGATACTTTGTGCATTACAGACTACCTGGTAGTTGATAGAGTGCTACACTTGTGGTTCACATACCTGCTTCTCAGATCACGAGGTGGGGCATTTATTTTCTTGGGGATACAGTCTACGGCCTCCAGAACCTCAGGGAAATGAGCTATATAAAAGAAATCCTGCATGGTGTTGGTTCTTGTCTCTGGGGTATGTGAAAACCACACATGCTCCCCAACATACTGAAAAATGGCTTTGAGAAATTGATGGAGTATTCTTGAGGCAGATGCCTCAGATACCCCTACTGTATCCCCACTAGGTCACTGAAGGATCCCTGTAGCTAATATAGTAAAGTACACATACCTTAGTATTCACTAGGATAGGTATTCCATGATTCTCACTTGGGCTGCAGAACAAGGTGACATATGTCCACAGTTTCTTGCATGGTGTCCCTATCTACACTGTACCAGTCCACAATGTCGGTGCCATGGAGCCCATGAAATATTAAGTGTGGTCAAATGATGTTGCGAACATGGAGCATGACAGCAAGAATAAGACTCTCCTGCAGATATATCTTTACTAATGCTGCAGCAACCCTACTATTGTTTACCAATTCAGTCTGTCTGGTTATCTGTACATGAGCATTTGGTCGGTTTCACATGTAGAGCAGGACTGGCTCCGCTGCACAGGATTTATAAGTTTCTGAATCCCTCCAACATCTTGTTTTGTTTCATTAGTAAACACAGTGATGCTTATTTTAATAATGCTGCTCATGTTACTTACTATGCAGCCATTAACATGTTCCATGGCTGACTATTCTGCATGACCTGGCCAGGATCACAGAGTTTGTTTTACTGAAATATACACACTCTGTACATGGACACTCATAATTTTTAAATCCAGTGATAATGCTGAGTATAAATGTACATAATTAAAATTGATTGTTACTGTAATTATATGTTTCATGAATGCAAATATTGAAAAATGTATGTGTTGATGCTAAGATAAAATTATGTATCTTTTCTTATTTTTTAAACTTTTTCTTAATAAAAAAAATGTAACTAAAAAGAGAGTATTCGGTCAAATAGAGGTTCACTAAGCATTTTGGATTCATTCTCCTGATCCCCTTATTGTTTACAATACTTCTACTAAATTGGATCAAATAAAACCACAGTAGGTAGTTCTTGCCTGCATTGCTGCATACACTTCTGGAATGTGCCTAACTGTAAATTGCACCCTTTTACTGCTGAACTGGTGCTCTTTAGGGAGAGTCACTATAATAGTGAATGGTTATATTTTTTTACTCACATTTTAATTTCCCTAGTTCCACATAGTTTTCCAAAGCAATCCCTTCTGTGATAAGGCTAATGCAGTCCTCATGATACTGATGGCACTGATAATGGTGGCATATGAATGTTATATAATACTAACACTGACACACTCTATTTTTTGTACCTAAAAGCCCTGCAATGAGGATTTGCTTCTGGTAGTCAAATTTGCAATGCTCAACATTAAAAAATAAATAAATTAAAAAAATAAAAATAAAAAACAGAGTCTATAAACATCAACTATAACATTAAAGTTAACCTAGTAAATTATACGATTAGAATTTATCAGCCTATCAACAGTCAGGTCTGAGTATAATAACATTTCTTATAACTCTTTAGGAATGAGGCACAGCTTCTGAACCAGCTTGAACAATCCCAACCCTGAAGGCTATTTTCTAACATGGTCATGTTTGTATAAAACGTTGAAAAGCTGGGTCAAAAACATATGAATAAGCATAATAGTTGGAAAGGTAAAAATACAGAGGAGTATGACTGGGTCTATGATCTTAACCAACTTATTATGAGTTTGAGACTTATATATCAAGAAATTCATCTCAAGTGCAGATCAAAGTGAATCTTCATAGGTTCATGGGATGATAATAAGCTATTGGCCCAGAGGCCCTTATACACCTAGCCAAGAATTTCACCCATGTTCCCACAAAGTCAGAACTGTTTCCCCTGTCCAGCAGGGACACAGGGGATCCCAGGGGGGGTATTTTCTATTTCCCATCCAGTCATCCAAGTTCCTCTTAAAGAGGGCAAGTGAGGTACTCTGCTTGATGGGGAGAGGGAGTCTATTCTACAGACAGGGCAGTCTTTAGGACACAAATCTATCCTGCCAACAAGTTATATTAATGTCACAGACCAGGTTAAGGCCTTGCATGTGGGTTGTGCAAATGGAGTTTGACTTACAGATATGCAGCAATTCCATCAAGGCTGGGTCTGAGACAGCCTTGTATACCAGACACAGGTCATCTCTGCACAGTCTGTATGAGACTAAGTAGAGGGACAGGGCTTTTAGCCTATCTGTATAGGATAGGTGTTTGAGACCCTGGATTTTCCTGGTCAGGAACCTCTGTGGTCTCCCAGCTGCTGCATGTGCTTGGCAAGGTACATACCAAAGGGAGCATTGTACTCGATAATGGGTCTGATAAGGGAGGAGTACAAGGATGCTATGACTGCTTGTTCCTGGATGAAATACTCTTACTTATGAGGTGGGCCATACAGAAAGCCTTCCGTACAATGGTGGCAACGTGGTGGTCAAAGGTCAGGCTGCTATCATCCTGGGTGCCCAAGTCCCTCACGACTGACTGCATGCTTAGTACATTGTTATTAATGTGATAATTAGTGGGGATGCCATTTTCCCAAAGGGGATAATGATGCATTTCTTGGCATTCAGTTTGAGGCCATGCTTCTGGCACCAGTCATTAGTTTGGGTAAGGCCCTCTTGGAGGATGTTCACATCACTAGGCGAATTTAAGACAGGGCCCAGCTTGCAGTCATCTGCAAACTTGGTCAGCCACAAACCACTGGCTTTGGTTTGCACCTCAGAAAAGTGTACCCCAAAAAGTAGAGGCCCCAAGACTGATCCTTGGGGTATGCTGCTCATTACAGGTCTACCACTAGAGGTGGCTTCCCCTATATTGACTGAGTAGGTTCTATCAGTGAGCCAGTTAGCTACCCATCTGGGAACATATGGGTTGATGCCTAGCTGGGAGAGTTTGTCTATTATGCCCGAGTGGGGAATAGTGTAGAATGCTTTGGCTAGGTCAAGGTAGGTGGTGTGCAACATCTTCCCCTCGTCCATGGCTTTGGTGACTATTTCAAAGAAGTTGACCTAGTTTAACAGGCATGCTCTCCCTTTGACAAAACCAAACTGTGTGGGGTCAAGTATTTGGAGGTTGCCAAATTCCTTGTTCATAAGGTCCATAATAATACATTCCATGGCCTTGCAGATCAGGCTAGTTATGTTCATGGGCCTATAATTGCCTGGGTCAATGGACGCTCCACCTTTGTCTAGAGTGATGACTGTGGCTGTCCTCCATTCAGCTGGGATGAAGTCAATGCTCAGGCTTTGGTTGAATAGGGTGCCTAATGTTGCTGAGAACTCCTGCCTGAGTTCATGTAAGGACAGCCAGGGATGTTGTCAGGTCCCATGGAGGCTTTATTTTTTGCCTTTGAGAGGGCATTAAAGACTTGCTCTCTGGTGATGAGGGGAGGGGAGCAAATGCTGGGGATGTCCTGGTTTACTGATCGGGGGGATAGGTGGGTGAAGTTTTCACTGAACCTGTATGCCAGCATTTGGCTATATCTACGGTGTTTGAGTATGTGGTGTTCTTGACCACCAGTTCAGAGCAGATTTGGGTGTTACCTTTGAGATTGCAGACATATGTGAAGAAGGCCTTGTGATTGTCCTTAGTGGATGTGGCCAATTTGGACTCAAAGTTAGCCTTAGAGGATTTCACCAGTGACCTTATTTGCTTGTTTAGACAAAGGTGAAGTTGCTTCCAATTTGGCACCTGCTCCTTCTTGGTCCTGGACAGCAGTTTTTTTTTCCTTTTCTTATAGGGTTTGTTTATTGCTGCTGTCCACCAGACAGGTTTACCCTTCCTTGAGGAAGATGATTTGGTTCCGTCAGGTATTGCTGAGTCCATGCAGCTATGTAGGTGCTCAAATAGTTCTTTGTTGAAGGCTTGGTCATTAGTGCTAGTTCAGCAGAAGGGACGCTGGCTGTGAAGCTGCTTATACCCTCTCTCAGGAGGCTGTAGTCAGCTTTGGAAAAGTTTTTTGTTTGACCCTAGCAAGGGGGTGTCAGGGAAGATGGTGACTTTGAAAGTGATTGTTTTATGGTCGGATCTTACCAAGGAAGATGACACTGTAGGGGTGCTACAGTGGCTACTCATGTTGGTTAGTACCAGATCCAGGGTATTTTCACCTCTCATGGGGGTGTTGACCTGCTGATCCAATGCATTGGCACTGATGAAATCGAGGAATCTCTGGGTGTTCATATTTGGGCTTGAATAGTTCTTCCACTGTATGGGTGGGTAGTTAAAGTTGCCAAGGATCAGGGTAGAGAGTTGAATCTTGATGGATTTAAGCAAGTCCAGATAGGTGAAGAGAGTGTCTTGAGTCATGTTTGGGGGTCTGTAGCAAGCTATGACTTGAATAGGTGTTTTGTCAACAATTAACTGTACCTGGAGTGTCTCCTGTGTGTCATACTATTTGGCCAACCTGGAGGTGTGTATGTCTTTGATAAATATTGAAACTCCACCTCCTTTGGCTTTGTAGCCCTCTGTTTGGGGTCTGAAAGTATGGTAGGATGAGTAACCTGATAAGGCTGGGGTGCTCTCCGCAGCTTTGAACCAGGTTTCAGTGACTGCACAAATGTCAGCATCTTCCAAGGTGAGGAATACTTGGAATGAGTGTAGTTTCATGTGAAGATTCCTAACGTTCAGCAGCATTACCTTTACATTTCATTTAGAAGAATTTTTCACATTGGTAATTTTGTTCTCATGACTTTATCTAAAAAAGGCACTACGAGGGAGGCAACAGTCTTTGCCAGAAACCTGAAGCCCAAGAGAGAAAGATGAAGGCCATCTCTGGCAAAGTGCGGGAGGGTGGCTTAATGGCTAAGGTATTTGCCTTACAAACACAAGGTGTAGGGTTTGAGTCTCACAAGGGATAATTGGCTAGGCTTAAAATGGCTCAGAAAGGCAGCTAGCTTAGTACTAAACTATGAACTATGAACTATTGTGGTCTGTCAATCATGTCCTCCCAGGCTGTCAGAAACTAAGCCAATTGTTAAAGTCAATCATTTCCTGTTTGTATTGAGGCATCATTCTGACTGACAGTAGGATGCTGCTTAAGGCTAGAAACATACCTGCCTGGGACACATATTCAGTGAGCTCAACCATGTCTCTCTTCATATAGTCCAAAGAGGTGCGTCTCAAATCATTCACACCAACATGGACTATGACAGAGTCATAACAGTACCTGTTGTTGAGAGACTTGAGTGCTTGCATGATATGGTGGATTCTAGCACCTGACAAACAACTTACCATGACTTTCTCTCTAGCCTGGTGAGGGGCATAATGATGTGTTTCACGACAGAGTCTCCTATGACTATTATGCCTGGTTTGTGGCTGGGCCTTAGAGCTGTGAGACACAGATGTGTATACTATGTGTGGTTTTTAATGCTGTGGGTTGTGATGTGCGTGCAGTGGCGGCTGGTGACTTCATATCAAAGGGGGGCTGCAGGAGACAGCTGAATGGGTGGGGTCAAGGGGGAGGGGTGTGGTCAACTAGAAAGGGGATGTGCTAAAACCACAAAAACTAACTTTAATTAAATACGCTGCCCTGGGTGGCAAACTATCATTATGAGAGTCCAATCAAGACAAAAATAAGTGTAGAAGAATAAAAATATTTCAATGCATTGGCTGCATGACAGCTTACTTAATATCTAGATGGAAACAAAAGGTTGTGAAGCATGAAAAAATAAATTACTTTTTAAATACATTACTGGAATGCCAGTCAAAATCAAGTATAAGGAAAACCAGAAGCACTCAACTCAAACCACTTCTCCTTGCACTGCAGTTCTAATTATAATTTATATTCAGCTTTATTAAAGTACCAAGTAACATGCTGAAAGTAGAAATCTCTGTGATGCCCCCACTTGTAAAAATGTTTCTTATCCAAAAAAGACCTGCTGCCTGACAACTATCTACTTGTTTCATGGGGAAAACATGATCAAAGTAAAAAAATGAAAAGCAAACAAGAAACAAACTCAAGATACATTGCTTAAAGGATTACTGTACAGGTTATGGACCACACATGATTGGCATTCTGTTTAGTTTACGGGTAAAGTCTGTAGAGATGACTGGAAGTCACCAAGTGTAATGAGCTTTTTAAAATAATGGAATCCTGTCCTTTAATACCCAATTCTTATACATTATCTAGTCAAGTATTCTCTGCATGGCAACAACAGAAAGGCTTTCAATGTTGGCAATTCTTTAACAGTATGCTTATTAAAGCTTACTTGCATCTTACGGTCTCAGACAAGCTTACCTTATGGTCATTAAAGCATTGCTACTTAAACACAGAGCAACAGGCACTTTCTGAGTAATAAGCATAAATCTGAGTAATAAGCATAAATCAACAGTACAAAAATATGACAGAAACCAGACCGTTCTGCAAAATCAAGGACAGATGAAAAGCCACTGTAGTACTGTGTCTACCTTGGATGGGGGGACACACTGCACATTTACACCGCATAACTACTCCTTGCCTTGCTTGGACACATCCAGAGTCACTACATGGGGGAGTGGGGTGCAACAAGTATGTCACAATTTGAAATATCTCTGGCTGACTGTGATGGCCCTGACACATTTGTCATACCTCTCAACCTCAGAGCAAGAAATCTGGACAAAGCCATACACAGAAGTAGGACAAAGGCCCAAAAATAAGAACAATTTTTAAATATTGCTCTAATAAACTTAGAAAGATAATAGAATAGGTCTTGCATTAGTATGAATTTTCTGAAGGGTATAAAATCTGAAACTCAAATGTCTGTCATTATTTTCTAACTTCAGTTTTTAGTGATTTGTCACTAATTTGCCAAAAAACACAATTTTATGAAAAATGGACCAAAAATGTGATGCAAAAAATAAAATAGCCACACAATACAGCTGGGAACCTGTCAAAGAAGGGACACTTTAATATTAGTATTGCTAACTTGAGCAGCTGACAAAATAAAAGAATCTACATGCATTTTAAGTAATCTATAACTTTGATTATTACAGTTATTTCTTAATTGTAAACCCTCCATGTTTTCTTCCAAAATTGCTATTTTGCGGAGGGATTATTAGGGGGAAGAGCAACATTTTGAGCCAAAATCGGGGACAGTTGAGAGGTTGGATATGCCTAATTCCATAAAGCAATTTATTTGCATGTACCTCTCAACCTGTTAATGCAGTAAATCTGAACAAGGCCAAATATATTGGGGGAACATGTAAACAGTACTAAAAATTGCTCTTATATAAATTGAGACAGTTGATAGAATAACAGTTCTTACTTTAGCATGCATTTTTCTGAAGGTTATGAAGTCTGAAACTCAGTGTATCATTATTTAGTGACTTAATTCCTAAATGATTTGCCAGAAAACTACAAATTTTATGAAGAACAAACCAAAAATAAGAAGCAAAAATCTATTAATTCTTTGAAAATCTGGACAGTTGGGAGGTATAGTTCAGTTGGGCCTGTCTGAGTTTGCTGCCCTTGCCCCCTGACAAAATCATGGTTGAATGGAGCCTCTGCAGCCATTCCAATGAACCATTACTTGGCTATTTCACTCCATTTACCATAAACACTAATGTGCATACTGCTTTACTTCTATGATGAGTTGGACTTCATTTGAAAGTTTTATTTTGTATTTTACAGCACAAACACTAAGTCACCTGCTAAACAAAGCAATGCAGTCTCACAGTGAAAACTTAGCATTAAAACTTCTCTGCCCTTGAAACTCACATTCATTGAAACAGCATTGAAACCCACATTCAAAGAAAATACATTTTGCCAGTGGCAGATAAAGATTCATTTTGGGCTGTTTTCAAATCATAGGCCCCTTGCATATGAAACATACATGTGCTCTTTGATACACCTTCCTCATTGTACTAAATTATATTCCTTGTACAATACAGTACAGTTGTTAGAGGTCGTTTTAAATTTGTTTTGAACATTTTTCCAGTAAGCAATGAAACAAAACACATGCACCCATAATGGCAAAACTGCCCAGTTCAGAACATTTATCATAAAAGTCTACTCAGACTTACACAGTCCACCATTATTAGTAAATATGCACAATTCTACAGTCCATTATCAGTAAATATGCACAATCTCTGAAGAAGTAAAAGTCATCTAAATAATTCCACATTCAAGAAATCTGTAACTAATGAAGAGGTTTCTGCTAGCAAACACCTTTATATTTCATGGTTTCATCGAAAAATAAAGTGTCTGTTGCCCCTCGGGAATAAATTGCCTATATTACATTAAAAAAGTGATAAGCTGGTAATATTGCAAGAGGAAATGGATGGCAAACTGATAACAGACTCATAGTTAGTATCTTCACCAAGGAGAACATTCTCAGTACGGCAGCATTCACCCCTTGTGGGAGTAGAACCCACAGCCTTCTGCATCAAAAGCAACTACACAACCTGTTGTGCTATTAACAAGGCAAATGAACTTCACTTAAGCAACACTAAACTTCTGTTCCCCTGTAGCTCTCAGCTCCTTGTAAAATCTACTCAATACTCAACTGCATCTCAACTTCGCAGCACAAGAAAACTGGAAAAAGCCAAAATGTATTTGGGGGGGGGGGACAAAAGCCCAAAAACCAGGGACACATTAAACATTGCTTGTATAATCTTGGAAAGTTGCTAGAATAAAATGCTATGTTACCACCATACATTTTACTGCCAAGGTCCCTGTGCAAAACAGTCAGAGCAACATACCACTACGCCAAATCAGCTGCTTTGTGAAAGAGAAATGCTGTGTTACCACCATACATTTTACTGCCAAGGTCCCTGTGCAGAACAGTCAGAGCAACATACCACTAAATCAGCTGCTTTGTAAAAGAGAGGAAGAATGAAACTTAAATGGCTATCATTTAGTGAATTCAGTTCTCACCATAGCTGTCAACCTCTTAGTACAAAACACCTGGACAAACCCAGTAATGAGGCAATACAGCCCTCAAACATATTCAGTGAATTCCGTTCTTGCCATAGCTGTCAACCTTAGCACAAAAAACCTGGACGAAGCCAATAATGGGGGAATACAGTCCCAAAAATAGGGACAAATTTCAAATATTCATCTTATAAACTTAGAAAATTGCTAGAATAAAAGGTTGTGTTACGGTTGTGTTACTATGTATTTTCTGAAGAACATGAAGTCTGAAATTCAAATGCCTGTCAATTTTACTGCTGACAGAACAAAAACAATTTTCAGCAGAGACCCAGGGAGAAATATTGCAGACACGTCTTTGTAAAATGACAGGGCACCAAAGCAAATCCACACAAACACAGGAAGGAGATGCAGACTCCACACAGAAGGCACCCCAGCCAAGAATCAAACCAGAAAGCCTATAGTTGTGAGGCAACAATACTACCACTGCACCATCAAATATGCAAGGAATTAAGCATTCAGAAACCTGAAGTCTGAAATTCAAATGCATGTCAATTTTATTTAACATTTGTTAATCAGGACAGTCCGACTTGGAACAAAAAAAGATTTTCAGCAGAAGCCCAGGAAGAAATAATGCAGACATGTCTTTGTAACATGGGAGGACACAAAAGCAAGCCCACACAAACACAGGGAGAAGATACAGACCCCACAAAGAAGGCACCCCAGCCAAGAATCAAACCTGAGAACCTGCAGCTGTGAGGCAACAATGCTACCACTGCACCATCAAATATCAAGCATTGCAGCATTTACAAACCACAGATATTATGAGGAACAGATCAGATCAAATATGAGGCAAAAATCTGCAATTTTTTTTTACAAATGGTGGTGGGTAGGGAATTCAGGTCTTTAACACCTGCATACAAGGTACAGGGTTCAAGCCTGAGGTATTCCCTACCACACACACACCTGTAGTAGCAAACCACCAAAACTAAATATACTGCCCTGGGTGCCAAACCATCATTATGGGAGTCCAATCAAGACAAAATGAAGTGTAGAAGAATAAAAATATTTCAATGCATTGGCTGCAGGACAGCTTAATATCTAGATGGAAACAAAAAAGGTTGTGAGGCATGAAAAAATAACTTACTTTTTTTTAAATACATTAATGGAATGTCAGTCAAAATCAAGTATAAGAAAAACAAGCAGCACTCAACTCAAACCACTTCTTGCACTGCAGTTCTAATTATAATTTATATTCAGCTTTATTAAAGTACCAAGTAACATGCTGAAAGTAGAAATCTCTGATGCCCCCACTTGTAAAAATGTTTCTTATCCAAAAAAAGACCTGCTGCCTGACAACTACCTACTTGTTTCATGGGGAAAACATGATCAAAGTAAAAAATGAAAAGCAAACAAGAAATAAGCTCAAGATACATTGCTTAAAAGGATTACTGTACAGGTTATGGACCACGATTGGCATTCTGTTTAGTTTATGGGTAAAGCCTGCAGAGATGACTGGAAGTCTCCAAGTGTAATGAGCTTCTTAAAATAATGTAATCCTGTCCTTTATTACAAATACTGTCATATGCATTTCAATACCCAAGGCTTATACATTATCTAGTTAAGTATTCTCTACATGGCAACAACAGAAAGGCTTTCAATGTTGGCAATTCTTTAACAGTATGCTTATTAAAGCTTACTTGCATCTTACGATCTCAGCCAAGCTTACCTGATGGTCATTAAAGTATTGCTACTTAAACACAGAGCAACAGGCACTTTGAGTAATAAGCATAAATCAACAATACAAAAAATATGACAGAAACCAGACAATTCTGCAAAAATCAAGGACAGATGAAAAGCTACTCTAGTACTTGTATCTACCTTGGATGGGGGGATACTCTGCACATTTACACTGCATAACTACTCCTTGCCTTGCTTCGACACATCCAGAGTCACTACATAGGGGAGTGGGGTGCAACAAGTATGTCACAATTTGAAATGTCTCTGGCTGACTGTGATGGCCCTGACACATTTGTCATACCTCTCAACCTCAGAGCAAGAAATCTGGACAAAGCCATACAAAGAAGTGGGACAAAGGCCCAAAAATAAGGACAATTTTTTTAAATATTGTTCTTATAAACTTAGAAAGATAATAGAATAGGTCTTGCATTAGTATGAATTTTCCGAATGGTATGAAATCCGAAACTCAAATGTCTGTCATTATTTTCTAACTTCAGTCTTTAATGATTTGTCACTAATTTGCCAAAAAAAACACAATTTTATGAAAAATGGACCAAAAATGTGATGTAAAAATATAAAATAGCCGCACAATACAGCTGGGAACCTGTCAAAGAAGGGACACTTTAATATTAGTACTGCTAATTTGAGCAGCTGACAAAATAAAAGAATCTACATGCATTTCTGAAATAAAAGTAATCTATAACTCTGATTATTACAGTTATTTCTTAATTGTAATTTAAAGCATTATTTTTTCTTTTATCCTTTTATTATCTCTACTCTCACATCTTAACATTACCCATTTTTTAACTTGTACCTAATTTCTCTCATTTTAAACTGCAGTCATCTTACTCTATATTTCTTTACATACTAAACTAACTCACTCGCTGTGAGCTTCAAAGTTTTATCCACATATAACCCTAATTCTAGCCTCACTATATCCACCCTTGCCTTCACATTTTTTTTCTTCTATCACCAAATTCTCTCATTAGTATTTAATATGTTATTCTATTACCTCCCTTTTTTCCTTCATACTCCCTTTCTTCTTGCCGGTTCCCTTTTCTTGATTCTGACTTCCTCATCTTGTCACTTTGTGCACGTCTTTTCATCTGGTTATTGGGGTCTTTTCCCATACATCATCAATATAAATGTATATACTGCACCTTACTAAAATTAATTCTTTCTAAGAGCAGTGTATTCATGCTGAAAATACCACTGTTGGCACGTTTACCTTATTACTAAATATATTGTTCTTTCTTTTGCTTTACTTATTCTTCTTCTTTCGGCTTTTCCCGGTTAGGGGTCACCACAGCGGAACTCTGGTCCGCTAATGATTGGCAGTAGTTTTTTACACTGCCGAGATATACTAAATGTAACACTTGTGATGTACTTTGAATGCATTCCTTGCACATATTACTCTGCCAGGATATGGACATGTCTCTAGATTGTCTTTAATTATTTGGGACTTACACAAAGAGGATTAGGGCCACTTGCTGCTATCAAGTTTAAAGCTATAGTCCTGTGTTTGATTTTTTCTGTCTCTTGTTTGCCTACTGTAGGACTGAACAAGGCATAGACAGTTCTTCCTAATCTGAATAACCACTTGTGCTTGGTAGATTTATTAGGTTAACACATAAATTGAAATAAATTCCTACAGCTTTCTTTCACAAGCATTCAGTGTGAGTTTTGTGCAGGTTGGATATACAAAACAAAAAAAGAGAACACTGACTACAGGATGCAGCTATCTCCATATAACCAGTATGTGAATGTCAATGGAAAAGCTCACACAAATTGGACAGACTCAGAAGGAGTTCAGGAAAACAGTATTATCTGCCTGCACCAAGATTTGCAAAATGTTCTCCACTATACACCAGTGAGGATAAAACCTTGATGGCCGGTCAGCACAAAACATTGCCAGCTACCTGTTAACAGCAAATACTGAATGTGATGCACTACTGTCTGCTTCAAGAACTTTCATGGATCATGGCTATTAACAAAATGACTTACTGAAGGACACCGAGATCCAGACGCATGCATCTCTGAGTATCTCTTCCATCCTTCATGGATGCAAGACTTGGTTTACTCTAATCTACACAACTTGCACAAGCAAAAGTGGAACACATTCAGAGTCTTCAGTACACCAATATTTTCTCCAAAGACAAAAGCCAGAGATCAGGCAATGACTCCCTCATCCCCAATAATAGAAAAAGTGGCCACTGGCTATTCAATTCTATCCTCACTCCAAGTCTTGTTCTCAGACTCTGGGTTAGACAGGTTGGAATCTGGTGCCCTGCCACTGCTCTTATTATTTGTATATGGTTCATGTCTCTGATTTGAAGCCACTTCTCTTAGTATCTGTATGTGGCTCATGTCTCTGATTTGAACTTTAATTCCACAAAACTGGTGGCAACATTGCCAAATGCATAAGCCATTACACAAAAAAGTCAAAACTGTAAAGAAAATAAACATGCTTGTCCTGCTAGTACCTCCCCTATTCTCTTCTCCCAGAATGGGATAAGTTTAACAAAGCACACAGAGAAATGAGCAAGCTTTACATTCTGGCAGCAACTCCCATCCCTTTCATCTCTGCAGTCACTCAGGAAACCATCTGCTCCATATAAACATACAGACCAGAAAAGAAGCCTTTCAGGACCTTCATCCTATGTTCACTTCTAAACAAAATTCATAGAACTCATCAGTCATCTTTACTCCTAAGTCAGTAAATATGCATCTGACTTCTTAAAATCTATATCTTCCTTTTCTTTGTCCAGCTGTTTTAATCACAGTGTCTTAATGTGCTTGTTTTCCCACTAAAAGAAAAACAAGTTCTACTTATTCAACATCCAAACGCTAACGTCTTAATAGTTTTTTATGTAAATAGCGACTAATAACAGATTTCATTGCAGAAAAACTTACGGCAAAGCAATGTGACTGATACAACACGGTCTACTTCACAACGAGCTGTGCCATTACATTGCATACTTGTACAAACAAACACACCATGAACATTATGACTCTTCATAAAACTCCAGGTTCCATATGTCATGCTGTTATATCAAAGAACATTCTACAATACAGACAGTAAATAAGTGAAACTACTTACTCAATTTGCTTTTGCCAGATGAAAAATAATCATAAGCAAAGAATTCTGAGTTTATGGCAGCTTCTCTTACAATTAATTCAAAACTGTGCCTTTAGTCTGGCAAAGATTTACAAGTTCTGCTCAGCACTGCACTCCACAAGTTCCACAAATGAAACTGGCTGTAACTGTTTGCTTCTCGTTCTTTTCCCAGCACATAAAGCCCGGGAAGATAGCGACAACCAATCAGCAGCCATTTATCCCAAGCACGTCATGTACATGCCTGCGGACGTGGCAGTCCGAACCCCTTCCAATTCTATGCGGTTCCAAACCGCATAGACTGCTGGGCATCACACTGATGCCTTAATTGCCTCTCCGGACTGCAGCAGAAAAAAAAGAAACAACCTGAACTGGTCAAAGGAGTCAGTCGGCAGCAGCGAAACTTGAAAGACGAGGAGTAGTAAGTTGTCAGATAGTAAAAAAAATAAATAAATAATAATTAAACTAAAAATACTGAGGGGGCTGCAGCCCGGCAGTCTGATGCCACGAGCCGTCCCTGTGTGCGTGTGTGTTTTTGCCTCAGAGATATCTTTTGTTTAGGTATGTTTTTGCTGAGAACCTCCACATATGTGGGAGTGTATTGTACAGGTGTGGGTGGTGTTAGAGGTGTGGTATTTGTGGTGTTTGAGCAGACAACCTTTTCAGTGACAGATGTACTAGCTTGTGATTGAGACAGCAAGGATTCTATATTCTTAATGTAATTGCCTCTCTCACATATTGTGTTCCTAGGTGGTAGTAGTAGAGAGTTGTCTATGTACATGAGGCAATTGCTACACTGTCTCAGGATGCCCATATCAACCAGACTAGCAGGAGAAACATAGGAAATTGTTCATCCATGATTGTCAGAATCTGTGGAAGAGAGGTCAGGGATAGTATAGTGGGTACTAACTGGGGAGAGTACCTATAGGTGTAAATAGGGGGTGGATAAAAATCAGTACAGTAGCTGCAAGGGAGGGCCTCACATACACAGGACTGCTGGTAAGTGAAAAATGCAGCTGAGATACCCACGAAGGGTTAAAACAGCATAGTGCTGGTGTGTGATGTGCAAACAAGTGCAAACCTGTGCAAATGCAGGGTTTAAGTACCATAAAACAAAAGTAAAATAGAAACACTGGAATTGACTAATCATCTCTTCTCCCTGAGCTCTTAGCTAAACACACAATGCAAGACCAGTTCCAACCAGTTCACTTACTCCCACTAAGTGCAGGTAGGCTTCAGCCAACACAAGATTATCATAGCAGGAAACACAGGAATCACACAAACAGATCTGGATGCAACAAAACCTGTAACCAGACTGTGCTAAAGATATTTAAACTCTGTTTAGGTCAATTTAACACATGATAACATATATATGCAAATACAACAGCAGAACAGTTCACACATAGTTAATTAAACAGTCTAAGAGTAAAACAGTAAAAATCTTGAGAAGGGAATCTTGATATCCGTTTTGAGAACACATAAGAAATTATCAAACAGATTTGATCATAATTCTTTCTAGTACAGAAAAGTTTATTCCATGGTAAACCAGATACAGATAAAAAAGTCTAGGAGCACAAAGTACTTTACAGCATTAAGCAATAAACACCCATTGCTGTTACACAGACAGCAGACAGAAGACCAAACAGCTTTAAAGTGTTAAGACAGTTCACTCTGCCACACTATTGCTTTTTTGTGTGACTGTGAAGCATACAATAGCATTTCAAGTTCCTTTAGCTTCTTGCCAGTGTTCTGTGTTGTTCAGCATTGGTTTTTGCTAAACTCTAGTGCAAGGCTATAAGTTAACAGCACTGCACGTGCTTAACATCAGAGAGGTGCTTAACAAAGTTGTCTTTTCCCCAGTTCAGTGCATAACTGTGGTGTTCCATACATATATATATATATATATATATATATATATATATATATATATATATAATTATTTATTTATTTCACATTTGTTTAGTGGGAAAGTCTGACTGAACACAGGTCCTTTTTCAGCAGAGGCCCAAGGATAAAAGCTCCTAATACAACATAATACTACAGTTTTGTTTACATAAGACAATTTGTTAACATAAGACAATTTGAGATACAAAGAAACAGTGTACAGCACTTGTGGAAGTCTAACACAATATAAAAGCTAGCAACATTTATTTGCAGTACTGAATTTTGGAGTTATTGGAGTTTCTAAATGTAATATATTATGAGTTAATATATATTTAGTTGACTATGCAAATTCCCAGGATCTCAAGGAATGTATGTGTTGCGAGTTCTCATTAGTGGTGGGTGAGAGTTAATGAAGTAGAGGTAAGGAGGAAAAATGGGGGAAGGTTAGTGTGGCAGGTAAAGTACTAAGAAGAGGGAGATGGTTGAGAGTAGAAGGCGGTAGAGGCTTAGTCTGGTTTTCCACAAATGCAGTGGTATCATGCACGTGGTGGTACTAAGGCTAGGGATGAAGGGTGAGATGACATAGGAGGGTGGCTTATGGGGTAACTGGGATAGTGGATGGAAGAGATGCATTAGTGGGGTTAGCAAGTGCTTAAAGAGAGGAAAGTGGTAATAGAGCTAGAGAAGTCTAAGAGTTTAATTAGCGTTGTCACACCTACAGTGCTATGATTGCTGTAGGTGGGACTTTAAGGCCATTATGAAGGAGGCAATGGAGGTCATAGATGAGATGTTGGGGGGAAGGGTGTTCCGGTGTTTGGCAATGGTGTTGCTATAGAAGGATATACCCACAGAATTATTGGCTTTGGTTACTTCCAATAGGAGTTTTTGATCGGATCTTAGGACTCTGGTTTTGGTGCTTGGGTGTGCTATAGTTTGTAGAGCAGGATTTTTTCAGGGAAGTTGTGGTTTAGCAAAAGTTGATTGTAGAGAATGAGGTGGGGAAGTTCCAGCCAATTAAGTGTTTTGAAAGGAGTGCAGTGGTGTGTTCTGTGAGGGGTGTTGGTTGCAAATTTGGAAATTTTATTATAACGTTTGCAGTTTGGACAGGTCAGATTTTCTGAGATTGGTAAGGATAGGTGAGGCATACAACAGAGTGGAGATGAGGAGAGTGCATGCAATAGTGGCACTAGTGAAATCTGTTAGGAATTGTTTGTTTCTGTATAGCATGGCCATTTGTTTATGGACTTTCTTTATGGTATTGGACACATGTATGTCAAATTTCATGTTGCTGTTGATGACAACCCCTAGACGTTTATTGTGATTGACAGGAGATATGACTGTGCTGTTACTGGAGGTGATATTAAATGTAATATTTTGTGTAGCGTGTTGTGTGGGTGGAAAGATAAGAAGCTGAGTTTTGTTGGGATTTTATATTAATTGAGATTCTGAGAGACATTTTTCAACAGCAAGAAAAGAGGACTGAGTTTGCTGAAGCAGTGTCTGGGGGAAGAGACAGATGTATGCAGTGTGGCAGTGTGTAGGTTATTGGTGAAAACAGAAAACAGCAGAGGTCCAAGTATGGAACCCTATGGGACTCCTAGTGAGAATGGTAGTAATGGAGAGAGTTCCTGGTGCCATCTGACTGCCTGTTGTCTGTCTGTAAGGTAGCTTCTGAATCAGGAAATGGTGGGTGATCTTAGATTTAATTCAAAGAGGGTGTTGATAAGTATATCATGATTAACCATGTCAAAGGCCTTGGAAAGGTCTAGGAATATAACCGACATAGTTTTCATTGTTCCTGTGTTAATTGACTGTTTGTGAGAAAGCCATAAGGGCTGTAGTAATGCTATGTGATGGTCTAAAATCATGTTGTGTGTTTGTCAGTAGTTTATGAGAGTTTAGGAATGTCATGATTTGTGAGTGTACACACTTTTCAAAGATTATGGAGAGGAGGAAGAATATAGCAATTGGTCAGTAATTTGTTAACTCTTTGGAGTTGCCCCCTTTGTGGAGTGGGGTGATGTAGGACATTTTACAGATTCGGGGAACTAGGTTTTCAGCTATTGAGCGATTAATGAGAATTATTACAAGATAAGCAATTGGATTAGCAGCAATCTTTAAGCATTCAGCTGGTAGTTTATCTCTAGAGAGAGTTGAGGGTTTTAGTTTATTAAGCAACTTTTTAACAGTAGTGGTGATGACAGGTTGCAGTGAGAAGTGCAGGTCAGCAGAACTGATTCTGGGTGATGTAGTCATAGTGGGAGATTTTAGAGAGTTAACAAGAGATAGGTTAGTATCTGTAAAGAACTTGTTGGAATGAGTTGCTATGTTTGTTGAACTGTCGTTGGTAACAGGGAGAGGGGTGCCTGTTTTACCTGGGTGGTGTACTTTGTTAATGGTTGCCCAAAATTTTTCTGGATTGGACTGATATCTGTTTTGAATATTTTGGTAGTAGCTTGTTTTGGTCTTTTTTATCATTTTTTTTTGCCTTATTTCTAAGCTCATCCAGTTTACCCATGCTTTGTCAGTGTTATGTAGCAGATATCTAGTCTGTTTTGATACCCAGGGGGCATAGTTAAATTTAATTCTTATGATTCTGGGGGGGGGGGGGCATGGTAGTTTATTATGGTGAGAAATGTTGAGATGAAGAATACAGCATTATCAAGACTAAGTGTTTTCAATGAGTGCCAATTGCAACTTGCTAGAACTGCATTAAAGTTGTTGGGGTTAAAGTTTTTTTTTTACTGCGTATGTGTTGAAAGGTGGTGGTTTTAACTAGATAAGTTTGACTTCTAATTAGAAAGGTTGCTAGATGATCACTCAGGCTTTCTGGGAGACAGCCTGTAGTACTAATTCTGTCTGGTCTGTTTGACAATATCCAGTCGAGTATTGATTTCCTCTTGATTGTTTTGTCAATTCTGGTCGGGGATTGGATAAGCTGAAAAAACTTGTACAGGTTGATGAAGTTTATAGGTTTGGAGGAGTTACATATTACCCGGTCTATATTGAAATCACCTAGTATTATGGTTTCTTGAGGTAGTGAGATAGAGGCCCAGGGAAGTAGATTTTCTATGGTGTCTATATTGTTATCTGGTAGAAGGTAGCAGCCTATTATATTTATAGTTTTTTGCTTGTTCAAATGTAGTTTTATAATTATAACTTTGGCTGCTGCTAATGTAGGCAGTGGTAGGTCCATAATTCCTATATTTAATTGGCTTTTGAGCAGTATAGCTACGCCTTTAGCTTTTTTGTTGGCCCTATCATTACACAGTAGGTTATAACCAGGGGGAGCTATGCCATTGTTAGCCATATCTGGTTTTAGCCATGTTTCAGTGAGTAAAACAATATCAGGAGATTATAGGGAAATGTGCACATGTAGGTCTGAGATCTTGTTTGCGATGCTTCTAATGTTTATGTTATGCAGGAGTAGGTCAGAGGCTCTTTTCTGGGGGGGTGCATGGGTATGAGTAGGGTATTGTGTTGTTGGGTGGTTGCTGGTACTGTTAGGGCCAGGGTTTAGGTGAATATCTCCATAAAGGGTCAGATTTGAGGAAATGTGCACTATGGTGTGGAAGAGTTTAGTAATAAATAAGTGGTATGTTATGGATGGTTTGCTAGTTTGACATGCTAGCAATGGGGTGAAAAGGATCTGGTGAAAAAGTGCTATGTGAAATATGGAGGGATGAATTCAGAGTTTTAGAAGTATTGCTTTGGTAATGATAGTGTTAGTAGTGGCATGGTGAGATGGCTGGGTGGGACTAGTGTTGTGGTATGAGGTAATATGTGCAAGTAAAATAAGAGTTAAGGATGCTAGGGTGTTAAGTAGAGTTATTGATTAGTTAGATTAATCAGGGGATGTGGTAGTAAAAACTAGGTGGCACTTCAGAGATGCGTGTGGTATTGAGTGTATCGAAGGTGTGTCAGATTGGTTAAAATGTAGAAGAAGGAAGACTGGGGTGTCTGAGTGATACTAGGTTAGATATGTGTTTAGGTACAGGCTCTTGCTACTGTTTGCTGAGGTAATGTGAAAAATGAGTGTAGGAGATAGTGGAAGTGACTGTAAGGTGTTTAATTGTTGTTGAATGTTGGTTTGTCTTTATGAAGTGATGGGCATGGTTAGTGGGGTGTATAAATATATTGAAGGGGAGTGGGTGGGAATGGGGTTAAGGTAGGAGAGCAGAGTGAGTCTGCATGCAGTGAGGACGAACGGAGCAGGTTGCACCATGAGGTGGACACAGTATTTTCAGTCAAATGTGACAGAAAAAAACAACCAGGAAGAATGAGCTAACCACAAGTAGGTACAGGCAATACGAGCAGTTTGAATACTAATACAGGCTGAATATGCACAACCTTGGTACTTTTGGAAAAAAGCTTAGATTTACTGCTTAGAAGCCGATCTTGGAAGTGGATAAGTTGTCTGAGGGAGAGAGTGGGGAAGAGATGAAATACAGCGATCCTGTAAGTGTGCAAGCCACAGATATTTAATGCAGGACAGTTTGATTGATATTATTAACAATATGTGTATAAGTAAGGTAATAATGCTAAGCACAGATGAGACATACACTGTACAATCTTCTTATTTTCTTATGGGCTGTTGTTCCAGTTTCACGGGTTGGCTGGGTCTTAGTGGCAGGGAGCAGCAGATGCAGTGGGAAAGATGAATTACTGAAAAGAGGACAGAGAGAGAGAGGTAGTATCAGTGTAAGGGGAGGGAAGGAAAAAGGTGTTAGCAATGCAGAGACAGTCTTATGGTAAGAACAACTATAACAGTACTACATGCAGAAACACACAGAGCAAACTAATACCATGAGGCTACAGTCTTTACAGTAGCTATCCGAGCAAGAGTAAAGGATTGGGTAGGGCTATAGTACAAAATGGGATATCATAGAGGATAACCATTCCTTGCCTTAGACTATGGAAAGCTGACAAGGTATATATACAGGTTAAACATTTCTATGAGTAACAGCTAGGATCTATATAACCTACTGAAAACATCAAACAAGACTGTTCAAACATCAATTGCTATGCCTAACTGCTAGGAGTTATATAAAATAATGTGGACATCAAGCGTATATATTCAACAATGACCTGCAACACATCTGGCTTCAGACTAAATACAGTATTTAGTTTTTTAATTATTGAGAGAACATTACTGCGGTAAATCACTGGCTATCTAATATGAACTTATAGACATATTATTACAGGTAATCAGAGCTAGACAGTAATTTAGCAGTTTTATGATGGCAGTAAACCCTAGTAACCGACAAGCAGTACTACATTCTCAGCAACCATGGCAGTAGCAAGCTTAGCAGTGGTCCGTTCAAGTTGTTAATGCAAAAGAACAACTTCAGTAGAATTAATAATGAAAAACAGTCAAATTAACAGATACATTCACTAACGTGAGAAGTAGCTAGTATTTACCTTACATGGCAAGCACACTTAAACAGGATGCTGGTCAGGGCACGGTTCCTAGGGCGAGCAGTTTGAAAATGGCACCTCAGATCCCAGGTAAGCTAAGTAAACTCTGAGACGCAAATATGGAGATGTGGCTTCAACAGTCAAATGCAAGGGGGAATTAATGCCAATGAGGGTTAGGCAGTGGCATTCATAGGTATAATGTACCATGAGGATTATACACAAATAGATAGCTTCACCATCCTGCACAGTCTTACTCATGTGTGTTAACCCTAACTGTATCCCTAACCCGTACCCCTGCCCCTAACCTTGACCCTGCACATTACTTAATTAAAAACCCCTTCCACAGTAGTACCACTTCACAAGACAAAATGACACCTCAGAGACCACCCAAGAAGACCTCCGTACAACTCAGTCCATGTCACTCAAATACAGGTCCGGACAACAGCCAGGTTGGTACATATGGGTATCCTGAGACAATGTAGCAATTGTTTCATGTTCACAAACAGCCATTTTATTTTTAAAGAAACGATCACAGTATGAAAAAGATACACATACACATTTTTACTGGTGGCAAAAATCTTTCATACAAACAAGGTTGCCAAGCACACATACACTACACCCAAATCATATAGTGTCCACCACAACCACAGACTAACCTATGCTGAGGCACTAAAAAGCAATCTTCCCAAACCTCAAAGACCTCCTAAACCTATAAAAGGTAATACCTATCCTCAGCAATCTGTAAAGCACTAACCAAACACCACACATACTCTTACACCCAGCGGAGCCTTAAGAGCAAAGCTCGTAAGGCAAGCCAACACATTACCCAGGAATCTTGTCATAGGGGACTCCATTGTACAACATATAGATGCCTCACTCACCAAACTGAACAAAGAAAAGATAATGGTTAGTTGCTTATCTGGAGCCAGGATCTGCCAAGTTATGCACACACTCAAGTAACTACACCACAGGTACCAGTATGATTCTATCATAGTCCATGTGGATGTTAATGACCTGAGGCATATTGCTAATATTGCTGATCTCTATGAATATGTGCCTCAGGCAGGTATGTGCCTTGCATTGAGGAGAATTCTGCCTTCACCAAAGATGATGCTACAGTATGAAAAAAAGATGATTCACTTCAATAATTGCTTCAGTTTTTGGTATCTTTCCAGAAGATTCAACAATTGTCAGCATGAGAGGATATGATTAATAAACCATGTTGCTTTGCAAAGGGTGGTCTGCACCTGTCCCTCCTAGGCTTTTGAATATTGGCTAAAACTTTATCCACCTCCTTAGAACCTTCTATAGGCAATGCCAAATTTACATACTTATTGACATAGCAAATGAAACCTAAAGATAAATAAAGGTGTTACTATTCCATGCTAGGAGCCTAAACAATAAATTTATCACCCTACAAGCTCTTCTCACTTTGGAGAATATAGACATCTGTGCCATTACCAAGAAATGGTTTAAATCCTCAGAAAGCACTCTGGCAGTGCAAGGTTTCAGTGCCTTCCACACATTTCGACCATCAGCTGCACAGACAGAGACAAAAGATGGGAGGGTCTCAGTCTACATTAGTAACAAGCACAGACAATGCCCTGGAATTTATCCATGTGCAAATCATCATATACAAAGTCTCATAACACATCCTAGCAAGCTATAGCTCACCCTCTATGTCCCTAGAAATGCATAGCTTATACCTAGATCTACTGGAGATACTCACCATTAAACCACATATCATATTCATGTGAGACTTTAACTATCCCACTATAGGCTTTGGAACATGTACTGACTCATACTTGCATACACAATGATTTTATTAACACAAATACCCTTGACCAGATAATGTACACACCTACCAGAGGTTTAAACATACTGGACCTGGTACTCACTAATATGGGAGAATGCTACACTTCTGCCAGTGTCACATCCTCACTGGTGAGGTGGGTGATAAAATTGTCTCCTTCAAAATAAAAATCAGCTCTGTAACTCCAGCAAACACTGCAATAGTTAGGAACTATTCCAAAACAAACTACATCCTATTAAGTGATAGTTTGTCAAAATTCAGTGCCCCTCCCAGCCCCACATTCACAGCAGCCTATGTGCAATTGTTCACAGAGATCCTGCATAACCATATAAATGGCTGTATAGTGGCTGCTGGACCTATTAGGAAGTAAGCCCAAAACAAACTCTAATAACATACCACACTGGTAGCATCCTAACCTTAATAGGATATGTAACAAAAGGAAAAAAGTCATGGCTAAAATCAGGAAAAGCAACTCCCATAATGATAGGAACTCTCTAATTAAACTAAACAGAAAACTAAGAGGACTAATTAAGTTCAACAAGGGCAGTTATGAGGTCAAGATAGCCTCAAAGGCTAAAGACAACCACAAGGCCTTCTACAGCTATGCCTGAAACCTCAAAGGCAGCAGTAAATCACTGTGGCAAACTGGTGGTCAGTGGTGCCACCTTCACTGAGCAGAGTCACATATCAAATTTGCTGGCTGACAAATTCAGCTTAAACTTTACCCCACACTCTCCCCGCCTCCTCCCATGAAAAACTTACTATAGTAACCCCAACTATTAATAGGGAGCAGGTCCTGGCAGCTCTCTGTAAGGTGAAAAACACAGGCCTAATGTGCCCTGACAATATCCCAGGATGCCTTCTAAATATCTTGAAACACATGAGTCTGTTTTCAATTATAACCTCAAAACTGGCTTCGTACCAAGAGAATGGAGGACTGCAATGGTTATCCCACTTCACAAAGATGGACCATCAGCCAATCCTGGAAACTAAAGACCTATCAGCCTGACTAGTCTATTATGCAAAGCCATGGAATGAATTATCATGGAAATGATCAACAAAGACATAGGCAACCTTCAAACACATGGACCCAACCCAGTTTGGCTTTGTGAAGGAAATGGTCATGCCTACTAAACCTGGTGAACTTCTTTGAGAAAATCTACAAGTCAATGTATGAGGGGAAAATGGTGCATACCGCTTACCTGAACCTGACTAAAGTGTTCGATACAATACCCCACTCAGGTATAGTTGACAAACTCACTGAACTGGGCATAAACCCCTACATAACTCACTGAATTGCCAGCTGGCTCACAGACAGGACCCAGGAAATCAGGATCAGTGATACCACCCCCACTAAGAGGTTAGTTACCAGCGGGATACCTCAGGGCTCTGTGTTGAGACTGCTCCTATTTGGCATCTTCTTCTCAGAGGTAAAGGCTAATGTCAAGAGCCTTTGGCTGACAAAATTTGCAGATAACTGCAAATTGGGAGCTAGCATAGATTCCCCCATGATGCAAACATTTTGCAAGGAGGTTTAACACAGACAAATGACTGGTGCCAAAGTCATGTACTGAAACTCAATGCCAAGAAATGCATTATAATGCATTTTGGGAAAACTGACACCCATAATAATTACTCCATTGATAAGATACCACTTAGAGCTGACCCAGTAGTCATGGATCTGGAAACATAGTAATCTGGTCTTTGACTAACACATGGCCAAGGCAGTAAAAAAATCGTTCTGTGTTGGCCAACTTATAGTGCTACTTTATTTGGCCCTTATCAAACCCATCATTGAGTATAATGCCTCCTTTGGCATGTACCTTTGGCATGTACAGCTGGAACGCCCACAAAGGTTCTTACCTGCAGAACCTAGGGTATAAATACATTGCCCTACATGGATCACTTCAAAGCCCTACCTCTATACTCTGTCTCCTACAGGTTACTGACAGGTGATCAATGCCTGGCACACAAGGCATCCTTGGATCCAGCTCTGAAGGCCCTTTTGCTCATTCACAAATGAACTGTATCATTACCACCAGATCCAAGGACCTAATTTTTGTTTGTGGCATAAATAAGACATTTTGCAAGACAGATTTATGTCTCAGTATCCCTATGTTCTGGAACAGACTCCCCATCCATGTGAAGCAGAGTCCATCCCTAACTTTATTTAAGCGTAACTTTGACCAATGGATGGCAAACTGGAAATTCACCCCAGGTCTCACCTCCATGTCACTGATAGACAGAGACAAACAGTAATGTCCAAACTAACATAACTCCCCCACACATAAGCTGTAGAAACATCCTAATTAACATGCCCCTTCCTAATAAATGCCCATGATACATAGAGACATAATTGGTTTGGATTGCATGGCTAGATGTATAAAGGCCTTCGTGGTTGTTGGCCTAGCATATGCCTATGAACCTACAACACAAAATACAGGCAACAAAAATATACACAACAGTGACTTTATCCCTTTACCTCACCCTTACTGTAACCTTAACCTGTGAACAGCTACATTTTCACAATTACTGCTATAACACAGCTTTGCACATCTTTGCAACCATCACTTTTTCATTCAAACATTAATTTTCCTGCATACTCCTGCTTAACTACACTATATAAAATTAAATTCAGCCATATGTGACTCATTCAAATGACCAGTCACTCATTTGAGCATGTTTTCTCTTTTGACACCCACAAAAACCTTTCCTACCAAAAGTGATTCTACATTTTGACAATATATATACGTGTATATATATATATATATATATATAAATATATATATATATATATATATATATATATACACACACACACACACACACACACACACACACACACACATATATATATATATATATATATATATATATATATATATATATATATATATTTAAAATGTGAAATCACATTTGGTAAAAAAGGTTTTTACAGGTGTCAAAATGGAGAACATGCTCTAATGAGTGAATGGTCATTTGAGTGAATATCTCTCTCTCTCTCTCTCTATATATATATATATATATATATATAATTTCTGATTATGTGGTGCTATTAAAAGTGTATTTGGCTTAACTGTGTTTCATTATCAACATAGTTATGAATACAATTTTCATTGTGTTTGAATTTCTTTTCTCCACCCTCTTTGTCGATATCATTTGTCTTATATACCTTTAGTTTATTGTTTTGTTTGTCTCCATTTCTTTTACTTTTATTTGCAGCAGCAAAGCAACTGGCGCTTACCATACTGTCAAGGCATGTCTGCACTCCCCCACAGGTGGAATCAGCAGTGCCACCACCACCATTAGAGGAAGCATCCAGCACATCTGAAACCCAGGTTACCACAGATGCTTCCACGTCTGATTTACTTGCACCACCTGCATCAGGTAGCCCTGCACCAGAGGCTGATGCAGTCTGAAGTCTCCCTCACCATTGTCTTCCCCCTTCTTCATTGTGTTACCCAATACCTTGTCAGTCATGTCTGTCTTTCCTTGCTACCCAACCTATCTGTCTTACCTTCTTCCTACTTCACTTCCTTCTCCAACTTTCACTTCTCTAAAAAATGGGCACCTGTCCCCACAAAAAGCCTATGCCTTCCATCTGTATTTCTCAATTGTCCAGATATCTGCAGGATGTCTAGATGTGTGGCTCAAATTTATGGTGTGTTCCTCATAATATTTGAATTTCTGGTAAATCATTGAGGAATAAAGCCAGCAAACAATTACATGTATTGAGTTTCAAACTTCATATCCTTCAGAGAATGCATGATAATAAAAAAAATGTTATAAGCCATTTTCCACATTTGTAGGAACAATAAGTAAAATATCTTCCTAACTTTGGGCCTTTGTCACATCATTATGTTTGGCTTTGGAAAGAATTCTGCAGATTAGAAGTTTACAGATATGCTGCTACCCCACCTCCATCCTGTTCTTTCCTTATTTGCTCACCTTCTGCTCTATCTTCTGCTTTCTTCCCAGTGTTATCTCTGTCCTATACACTAATTTCTAATGTTTAATCTGGTTAAGAAAATAAATAAACATACTTCACACATGAAGTGAAGAAATGAGAGAATGAGAGAAAAAATAGAAGTAACTGTGCATGCACAAAATCCAGACCTGTCTTCAAATGTATCAGATTTTATGACATGTTATTTAAAATATATAATTAGACTGTTATTTACTGAAAACACATATATTTATTTGAATTATGAATCTATAAACTTAACACTTAATTTAATAGGAATTAAATGAATAAGTTACCATCACCATCCCTAAAAGTCTCAGTGTTGAAGTCCCATATACTCTGAAACATCAGGAAATAAAATAAACAAAATTAAGCATTTAAGTAAACTGAGAGCTTAAACAAGAAGAGCAATCATTTCATGTTAGTGGGCTTTAATGTTTTGCTAGATGAAGTTGGACAAGTGTCAGTTTTTGATTATTATTCTTCATATCAGTCAAGTTTTTTTCTGAAGTTCTTTTCAAGGAAGGTGAGGACCATTCCATGTCTTCTGTTGTAGGTCGCAGATTATTGTTTTTAACAGATACAGAGCCTTCTTCCAGACTATTAAAGATTCTTGTTTCATTAGTTAGTTGTATTTTAATTTTAGCTGGAAATAAAATCTGAGATTTTAGTCCATTTTGTCAAAGCTTTTACAAGAGGCCAACAGTTCTTTCTCTGTTCTATTATTTTTGTAGAGTAATCATTGTCATATCTGATAAGATTTTGTTTATATTTCAATGGTGCTTTCTTCAATGCAGTTTTAAGTATCAATTCTTTATCTGTATAAGATAAAAAATTTATAATAATGGTCCTCAGTGAAGAAGCTGAGAAAGAAGGAATGGGTTTGCCTATGGCTCTATGAGCTCTCTCAATATTATATAAAAACCGTTCCTGAAGGTTTAATATTTCAGGAAGCCAAGAGTTTAGAAAAAAAAATTAAATCCCCACCTTCTTTTTTTTCAGGAAGTCCAAAGATTCTTATGTTGTATCTCTGCTCTTTGTTTTCCAGATCATCTATTTTGTTTAAGAGCCAAATGTTTTGTTTTATTAAGAATTCAGATTGTATCTCTTCCTCTTTCAGTCTGCCATCAATGTCATTTATGGCGTTCTTCATTTCAGATTTTTTTTTTGCTGTTGTTGTGGCATTTCTTTAAAAACCTTGGTTTGTTTGAAACAGTTTTCTTTTACATTTTCTAGGTTATCATGAAATCCATTCATTTTCAGAGATAACTCTTGAAGAGTTGATGTTATTTGTTGTAAGTCCTTTCTCAAAGAGATTTCAGCTTGGGAGTGTTTAGAATTACTCATTTTCAGTCAGGAATTCAGTCTCCAAATAAACTTGACAGGAAAACTTTTATAAAACATTGTTAAAATCAAAAAATAAAAAAAACTAAATATATAAGACTATGTATTTTTTTTTTCAATAAGTAAATTATTTCCTGTATTTTAAAGTAATTATACAGAGCTCTAAAAAGATGTTGCTTTCATTTAGCCATCTTGGCTCAGCCCCCATGTTGAAACCATTTTTTTATCACCAAGGTCCATATTCTTAAAGATTCCTGAAATTTTTTTTGTGGAGGATTTACAACAAGTTATAAAAAGCCAATTTATTACTTCTTACAGTTGCTGTAAAAGATTTATTTTCCTGTATCCTCCAAAAAACGTGGATGGAATATTTTCACAAGGCTTTGTTGGGTAGCAGTTTTCTTTCTAACTTGGAATTTAGCCTTTGTGTGGCGTATATGGCTACAGTGCTGGAAAATAATTTTATTTTTTGAAGAAGAATTTTACAGGCAGTTAAGGGTTGTAGCTCTGGGTGCGGTCTATGTCCCTTTTTGACAACTTATTTGTATAGACCTGGGAAAAGCATTACATTAAGTTTTATGACCATTGTGTATTATATTATATGAGTGGCACTACAGACTTTCTTGAATTTACATATACTTTGAATCATGATAGGGTGAATTATTTGGATACTACTATTTCTATTCACTATGGGGGGAGTTGTTTCAAATATTTTTAGAAAACCCACCTTTAGTAATACATACTTACATTTCAAAAGTTTATATCCATTCTAATTAAGGGGTGATTTATTCAGTTAGCCAGTATGATCTCCAGGAAAGATATTCCTGATCAAGAAAGAAAGGTACTTGAAAATATGTTTATTTTGGTATACTATTAAAATGTGGAAAGTCAAAAAAAATCATTATCAAGTAATCCAAAAATAATGTGGTATCCATACTATCGACCTGCATATAATTCCAGCCAACCTTTCTCTGATGTCCACATTAAATGCTAAACAAAATAGCAGGATGTGACATCAGACACCCAGGGTATTTTGTTTAATGTCTCCTAAAACTGTTTATTATACAACAGTAGTTTTTACTATTTTGTAGGGGCAAGTCCCCCTGCACCCCCACCCCCCCCGCAAATTATATATTACAACTTTGAGAGTGCACTACAGTAGGGAAAAGGGTAAATTGCTTGATCCCCACTGTAGTGCGATCTGGTATCAGAATGTCGATCACACATTAGTGAATGCACACTAGCATTCACTACTGTGGATTCAAACATTTCCAGATTGGCATTTCGGGAACTGGGAAACAAACATTTGATCTTCTTAGTTTCATGTAAATCCCAATCCACATTTTAATAGTAAACCATTTATTTCTAGAGGGTACCCCTGTAATATGGTTTCCAACATTAGTAATGATATTTTTAATAAGTGGGGTAACCCCCGCTTGAGGTGTGGATATTGTGGCAACCCAAATTACTATGTATAAAACAACAGCAAAGACTGTAGACAATCAGCACCAAGATACAGCCTTTGTACTCAAACTCCAGTACTATTAAACCATTATAAAGAATAATTGGAGCATTTTTAAGACCAACAAAGGTATTTGCAAACTGGTGGGGGTGTACAGAACAGGTAAAAATTTTAAGAGGTTTTTAAAACAACAAAGCAGTTTGGTCAGTAACAAAAAGAAAGGGGAACTAAAAAAAATGTATGAGGTGTCCACAGTGTGGGTGTATTCTATTAGATAGGTATATAATTTTGGCCAACTTCAATAAATCAAAGATTGTTTTTTATTCAGCAAATTATAACACTAAGTGTGTGGTTTACATAGCAAAATGTAATGGGTATCCAGGTTTCTACACTGGGAAAACTGAAAGATTTTTCAAGAAAATAATTTATTAACACATTTATGATACCAATAGAGAAAATATAACTAATGCTCTGTATAAACATTCAGTGGGATGTGTGAATTTTTCAGGTTTTAAGTTTACTATAATAGAACAAGTGCAATATGACAATAGATGGGGTTGTTTTGAGAACAGATTAGAATACAAGAAACTGCTTTGGCAGTTAAGGATGGATGCTACTACCCATCCAGGGTTGAATGAATGCATTTCAGTTGTTTCTGTCCTAAAAATGAGGGCATCAAAATTATAAAAAAACTGCAACACGTAGTATGTATCATATTTATATTATATATGATATTGCAAAAATTTTGTGGTAAGATGTATGAATTTTGTGCCCTGTTTTTACATGCACATCTGTTTACACAAATGTAAAGACATTCAAGCATTTAAACTATTAATTTAATTTAATTAATTATACATAGATGATAGTTTTGCAATCACATTGTTTGCTAAAAAATAATATTTGTATTAGTGACATTTTTACTCTAGGGAACAATGTATTTTGGTGATGAATTTTTATGGATACGACTTATTTCTTTTTTAGGTCTGGGTTTCATTAAATTTTCACAATTGAACTCTATAAAGTTTGATGGGTGTGGTCTGATTTCCTTTTTGTTTCTGATGAAGTCCTGATTATTGTAAAAGGATGAAAGCACTTAACCTTGGTTATTTTGTTTTGTTATTAAAGTTTGGTGTAATATCTTTCACTCTTGGTTTTTGTTCTCCTCTATACTAAAACATATTTTTGGTTATTTGTTGCTTTTGGTATTGTGTGATGCCTTGCTTTTGTTTTTAGTTCAAATTATTCTCAGAAAGTTGCTATTGATGATTAATTATTCCTTTAGTTCAGAAAATATAACTAATATGAAAACAAAAACAATTTCTAGTTAGGAAATGTCCATGCTATAAATAGGTACTTCATCATGTGGTACCTAGATGCCAGATAAAATGTTTTATGTAAATTTGGCCAAAAAGTAGTGCTCCATTTAAAAAAAGTACTTAAAATCATACTTGGAGCAAATTCTTAATTTCTTTGTCTGTCATCTCACACCATTGGAGGGTCTGACATAAAGAGATGGACAGCCGGGGGGTACACTTTACTAACATCTGTGGGATTGTGTTTTACATCTGTTATTTATTATTTAGTTTTGTTTGAAACCCTTATTAGATTATTGATACTCCTGTTTTATTACAAAAGTAAATATAATACAAATAACAAAAGTTACAAGGCACAGTCAGATAGAGTCTAACATTGTATATCACTGAGTTCTCCTTGTCTTTATATCACTATGTTTAACAATTTAAAGCAATAAACATAGCACTTTACAAGTACCAGAGGAAAAAGGCATTGTTTGCAATTAAGATTACTTAAAAAACATCATCAGTTTTTAGCCTAAATTATATAAAACAGCATTGAAGATGTTTAGGCAAGGCAGCACATGTTATGGTGCAGAAGGTACAAATAACATCATGGATATTCTCTTTAACTTTATGCACTAACATTACAACAAGTACACTATCATCTTGAATAAATAAAACTCACTTAAAATAATACTTTAAAATTCAACAAAAATATGCCACAAATTCTATGAAATAGATAATGAAATCCTGGCACTGCTCCTAGAAAAAAAGAAAAAAAGCAGAAAAGTCAGTATAATGAAATCCTGGGACTGCTCCTAGAAAAAAGGGAAAAAAAGCAGGAAAGTCAGTACCTACTTAGTCTACCTAACAGATCTACATTTATTAAAATCAGGAAGTCCAATTTGTGAAGAATCAACAGTTGAAAAAGCTTAAGTAAAAATACTTAAAACAGTGCAATAAAAAATAATAAAATTGTATACAGTGATATGGAACAATGAATGCTCTAGTTAGTTAGTTAGTTTGTTTGTTTGTGTCTTTCGGCATTTCTCGGTTAGGGGTCGCCACAGCGGAACTCCGGTCCGCTAATGATTGGCAGTAGAGTTTTACGTGCTGGCTTGCCGGGCCTAATGCACAATCTTCAATGAAGGAACACCCGTTCACGCATGTTGCCACACAGAATGAATGCTCTAGTTAGTGAATTCTACAAAATGTAACTTCAGCAGACTTTACCCCTTGGCCTGTGAATGTTGCCATTGTGATTAAATACATCATTACTCGCTCCCCACGAATAATGCTTTTTTCAGATGTTTCTTATATACATTACAAGACAGGAATTAATTATTTATCTTTAAGAGTTTTGTCAATGAAGACCATTCAGTTTAATGCATTTGTTCCTCTCCAGTGATCTATCACCCACCGTTTTATCTTAATGTATTTCACGTGTGATTTTCCTTCACTTAAAAAGAGATGTCTGTTTGTTTTCATTACCTCACATTTTAGTAAGTTGTTTAAATAGTGAAGAATATGATGCTTCTGAGACTGAGGGATTTTAGTAGCTATCAGAATAGCCCTATTATATTACAGGACAATAGTTGGGATCTACAACATATACTAAAGTAATTTCTGTACTTTTCTTAATACTGTAATGATTGCTAATGAGGAGTTTTGGGCAGTACACTGGCTACATAACTACATATGCAGTAATATAACATTGGTGATGATTGGGAGATATTAGGAAGGTGTAAGAAACAGTATGCAGCAATCACATGTGCCACTAACCAGTTGGGTCAAAGGTTACAGGAAGATGAAAGAAAAATAGTGGTAGTAATAGGAGTAAATTGTCTATAATAGGACCATTCACTTTGCAGTTGAGATACTAAGGAAAACCTAAAAATGTAAATATATATGAAAAAAAACTATGACTAATCCGGTCCTCATTCATTGTTTCAGTGATTGTCATTTGCTACAGAGAACAGATGAACAGTACTGTGTGCATATTTATTGCTGAAACACAGGTGTTGTTTGCAATTGCCTGGTGGCATTTCTCTTCTTGCTCATCAGTGAAATACTTACACAGAAATACTGTAGATTTCTAGTACTATGTATAATGTCTTTCACTATTAATTTAGGTTTACTAGTATTTTCTAGATAGAATTAGAAACAGGTATATATCTACTTTATATCTTAAAGATAATTTTTCTAATTCTTACTTACATTTTATAAGTGAACATCCTTTTCTACAGAAAAAGAACACCATAAAAGGGCAGATGGCAAGAGCTGCCCGCATGTCCACCCTAAAGGAGGCTCTAGTTAAAGAACTCAATTATATAGGTGAACTCTTTATAACCAGGGGTTACCCAATTGAATTAATAAATATTATAAAAGATGATATTGTGAGGGAATGGGGTCATAAATATGTCCCTTTGATGTTTTATAAAAAAGAAAATATCCAGTTGGTGTCAAGCAAAGCTAAAAATCAGGGAGATATAGTTGAGGGATATATGACAGATAAGAATAAGAATGAAGGACAAAAGTTGTTTATGGCAATAGATTATCATAGAGATACAAAGGAAATAAAAAAATATAATCATAAGGCACTGGGAACTTTTCTTTAAGATGCCAAATAGCCTGGAAATATTTGGAAAGACCTTAAAATCTGGATATAAGAGAGGTCCAAACTTAAAGAATATTTTTGAAAATAATAGGTATCGTAATCGAATGGAACAAAGATTAGGTACCTTTAGATGTGGCATGTGCCCTCAATGCCCGTACATAGCAAATAAGGTAGAATTACATATAGGTGAATGACAAAGGATATTAACAGCTAATGGATATTACAGCTGTTACACAAAAGGGGTAGTATATGTGGCTTATTGCATGGAATGTTTATCATACTATATAGGGAAAACTGAAAGAAAATTAAAACAAAGAATATATGAACATTTATATGAGATAAATAAGCAAAAAGAAACTAATGGCCTATATAAACATACATTAAATTGTGCACAAGCCAATTTCAAGTTTTGGGTGATAGAAAAAGTGGAAGTCCTTGAAAGAGGTGGGGACTGTGAGACCACCCTTGAATATTGAGAGGTAATGTTGGATGCCTGTACTTTACCTGGTCTAAATGAACATTGCCCCTGCTTTAAAAATGAAAGCCTTAAAATATTGAATGTACTCACATTTTTATAAGGTATAATAAGGTTTAGAAATGTATATACAACAAATTTTAAGTTTTCATTTAATTTTATATGCTTTCAGTTTTAAACAAGATGGTGTGAAATTACTAGTTAATAGGATAATTGCACAATTGTTAGATAATTGTTGAAGATATTTAACTTGTGATTCAGAACGAAATGTTATTCTGATGAAGTTCCCTGTGAGGAATGAAAGCGCTTAATATTGGTGATTCTGATATTTTTGTACATTAAACAGATTTGGACTTAAAATCCTGTTTGGATCTTGGTTCTCGATACTTATTGTACTGTGTCAGCCTTTATTGGATCCAGCAAGCCATGCTGAGCTTTTGGTGATTTTCATACTGGCATTAAGGAATTAGTAACAACACAAGAGCTGTTTGGAGGTCTGTCTGCTGTATAATCTGAGAATGGCAAAAACTTGTGACATGGAATATAACATTCCTCTGAATATTTGTTGTAATATTACCTGCTTATAGTCTGTTTTCCTAGTTGGAACTTTGCTAAGGAAACTCTAGCTGCATAATAGTAAGCATGGTGATTTAATGACTGAAGCAGCATCATATTAGTTATTTATTGCTTTTGTTTACTGGGAAAGTCATACTGGTCAAAGAGTCCCTTTTCAGAGGAGGCCCAGGGAGAACAGCTCCACCTAAAATTACAGTTGATGACTCACATTTCCAATACAAGTACAATAGATAATATAACGCAGTGACAACATCGGGAACACACTAGGAATTCAAACATGAGTACAACAGTGGTATACTAATCTGAGTACAAAAGTATTATAGAATAATGTAACACAATACAAAGAAGCAGATATAAAAATGGTGGTCGACTAGTGAACAGCCTATGCACAGAGCTCCTCACCTCAACTACTTTTTCTAAGATACTACACACTTCGAAAAAGCTACCTTACCTGCATTTCTTCGGTAACTGCATCACCTTCGCAGTGGGAAATAACTCACAATAGACTTCCATCATCTCGGGCTCTTCCACAGTGTTATTCCCACAAGTAACCCAGGGAGGCCTGCTCCTACTTGAAACACCTCTAACTCCACATGGCTAAACAGACAAAAACAACAAATGACTCTTTTACAATGGAAACTCAAACAATTAAAGCCAAAGCCTCAGCAATTTTTTCACCTGAAAAAGAAATCCTTTCAAAAAGGCAGAGAACAAATAAACAAAATGCGGAGACTATTAAAAGTGATACAATTAGCAAAGAAGACTCCAGCTTCCACATGGATGAGCTGAAGCAGGCCCTCCAGCCCATACAATCTGCCATACAAAGCTTCTCGGAACAACTTTCAACTATAGGTAAATCCATCAATCAAATTGTGGACAGAGTAGACACACTTGAGCAAAAAGTACAATCCAATGAATTCCAACTACAATCCTTATCAGATGATCTACGTGCCAAAACAGCCTCTTTATTAGACATACAGGCAAAACTTACAGATCTAGAAGCTAGAAGCAGGCGTAATAATATATTAATAAGAGGTCTTCCAGAGAGTTACGACAGTCAAGGCTTACTTGCTATAACAAAACAAATATTTGAATCACTACTTCACCCAGAAGGGGGAAGAAATATCACAATTGAGAGAGCCCACCGTGCGCTTTATAAAAGACAAGATGCCTTAGCTCCTCGTCAAATATATACAAGACTACTGAATTTCCAGACAGCCCAACAGATCTTATATGCAGCAAAAAAAAATAAAAATTTCATGTGGAATAATCACAAATTAACTTTTACACAAGATTTACCCATCTCCATCAAGGAAAACAGACAGAAACTAGCTCCATTTTGTTCAGACTTAATTAGAAGAAACATCAGATTTCAAATGCGTTACCCAAACACTTTAACTTTCTCACAAAATGAAACCAAATATACTGCAACCTCCCAAAATGAAGCAAAAGAGATCTTCCTCAAAATATTTAACAAGATTCCAGACCTTGGATAAATGCACAATATTCCAGCACAAGCGTTTCAGCAGTTTCACACTCCAAATGTTTAATTCACTCACCGGAGGCTTCAGGGACATCGCCGCTCTCTAATTCAGCGCCAACATTGTTCTTCCAACAGTTTTGTGACTATTTAAAACAGTAAAACATCCTTCCACATGGTTAAAGGCAGATCCACGTGTCAAGCAAGGAACACATCGTCGCCGCGAGGTTTCCAGAGGGACTCCTTTTACTGTGACACCTGAAGTGTGCGTTCGCTAGGTCTGTTCCTCTTCAATCGCGCTTATAGCGCTGATCTTCATAGATAAGTCCAGATAACTGCATTCGGATCTGGGGTCTTGACTGAGGGGGGTCAGTAACTGTATATATGTGTGTATATACCTTTACAAATCCACAAACACATATAACATACACCACCTGAATGTTAGTAGAGCCTGTAGTCAGCCTTTCTTTCTGAACAGTACAAGGTACACTGGCTTTCACGATATCCCGTTCTCAGTTAAAGCTTCTTGTGTATGTTGTCATAAACTAAATATTACCATAGTACCTTGGGACACTATGCTTCTCATCGGGGCTCTTTTCTGTGTGAAAATGTTGTATCCGTGTTCCCAGAAAAGCTTGTAATCTGCGGAACTACTGTTTTTGCTTTTGCTCTCTTGCTGTAGTTTTTTTTTTAGCCTTCGTGATGGAGTCTCAGTAGCAAGGTCACCAAGAAGCACTAGACTGCAATGGCAATAGCCCTTTGGCGTCTATGAATTACTGTAAGTCACTAAAGCGCAACAGTACACAAGGTGTAAGTAGGGTCTGCTGCATATTTCCCTTTTCCTACACATAGCCAAGTCTGCATGTAGGTAGTGATGCGAGTGATTTGCACTATGATGCAGTGCTAAGGAGCATTACACATCATTCACAGTCAGATCCAGGACACAAACCACAACTTGGCATCTTGTTTGATTATGTTTGTGTACTTTTTTGTCTTTTTGCTGGACCTTTTTAGTCGGGACCCCAGCTCAAATAGCTGACAGAACATAAAAATAATGGACTATGATACAAGCAGAGAAGGTTGGAGTATTATAGAAGAGTAGATTAGAACATTGTATACATGGTCACAGACAGATACAACAGTAAATCCATACTATACATAATCTACAAGTTTTGATTATTTAAATTATTTACATGACATGATGAGTCCTACAGTGATGGATGGTCTTTTTTTTTTAGGTATGGATGACAAGGAAGGTTGCTGGATTATTAGCCAGGGTCACAAAAACATGCTACAGGTTTACAATCGTATTTTTTTTTTTTTTTTTTTCCTTCTCTTTCTTTTTTTTTACTGTTGGGACACTCCAGATTCGTGAATTGAGGACCAGGAAGGTTTGTCTAAATTCCTCGACTCTATGATGTAAAAAGCACACAAAGTAAAGGCATAAGCACCTTCACTAACATACACACAACTTACATAGAAGCATAAGAGATGTCAGGTAGAGCTTTTCAGTTCTGACTGTAATTAATTAAACAAACCCATATCCCTAGCAAATCTAGTACATTTGTAAAAAACAACACTTAGATACACTTACAATATATTTCTGCTTTACTGAAATGACTGCAGTTTACAGTTAGAGAAGTTTCCTTATAGAGGTGGGAAGTTAAGAAAGAAATAAGGCTACGTGGGTCATTTGCTAATGGGGGCGGGGTGGCCATGAAGCCTGACATAACGTTGTAATACAAATGCAATGATTTAATTTAAATTAAATGGCAGCTAAAAGCTATGTAGGGGTTTTAAAGACCACCTATACCCAAATCAGTAGTGCTTAAATCTGGTAAAGGGGAAACACAGAGAGAGGGAGGATCTCAACAACTCAACAAGACTCTTAGGTTTAATTAGTTCTAACATTATCAGAGTCTGCTCATTGGAAATACCTTCCTGCCCAAACAACACAACAACTACCTATTTTGTTTAGTTTCTCAACCATTTACAACTTTTGCTATACAGCCAAACTCACTAGCATCAGGCTCTTGTTTTTGGCGAACTTAATAAGGCTTTAGGGTTATACCATATCTACAGCCTACATGTTGAGTGCGAAATTCCATAAGAAATGCTTTTACTTGTAATAAGTCTGTTATATATAGGATTTATAGATTTACATTTCTCACATACATTAAGCTTAAGCGGTTAGACTTATAAGTTTATGTTTACTTACATAAGGTCATACTTACATGACAAACTAATAGGTGTAGCATATACATACGGTTGCTTTATGTGCATTGTAGTAGGGATCTAGTTTGATAACCCTTTGGATGAGAATGTTTATGTATATATGTATAGAAATGTTAGGGTTTTCTTTTGTTAGTTTTTATACTCCTTCGCCTAAGGGGTTCAGGTGGGTAGGCACCGGGGCATGTCAGAAGGAGTATTTTGCTACTTCCTCCGCTACATCCAAACTGTTTACTGACACAGATATGATACGGTTTTCCATATCCCTCTCAGCCTATTGCAATCACAAGGCAGTCTTTCTCCAACACACATTATGTTACCCAAATATTACATTAAGTCTCCAAATATATAATGTTTCCTTATATTCCGTTAGTTTTTAACTTACATGAGTTGGGCCGTTGACTCTTGGAACATCAAAGGCTTACAAAATACTGCCAAAAGAAAACTGTTTCTCCACCTGCTTTTTAAATCCCAGGCTAATATTAGCTTTCTCCAGGAAACACACCTATCTGAAAATGAATGGGAGCACATAAAAAACAGAAAATGGATCAGGTCCATAATAAGTGCTGGTGATAGCACAAACTCGAAGGGGGTGGCCATTATAATTAAGAAACAATTCCAGGAACCTATCAATGAATATAAATCCGATACAAACGGCAGATGGTGTTATTTCACCTCTACACTCCCAGATTCCTCCAAACCAATTATGTTCTTGAACATTTATGGTCCTTGCTCTCAACAACAAACTTTTATCTTAGAAATCTATAACATACTAAACTCATTTCCAAAATACTTATTCATAGTAGGAGGGGATTGGAATGTGGTAATAGACCCTAGTCTAGATCGCACCAGCAAATCCTCCTCTTATAACTTCCAAGCTTCTATAGCCTTAGAGGAACTTATTTCAGATTTTAATCTTGTAGACACTATCACTTTTAGTAATATTTCGACCAAAGAAAATCTATATACCTTCTATTCTAACTGTCACAAATCTTGGTCACGTCTAGACTTCATTCTGATTTCGGACCCCCTATCTAAATTTAGAAATACTTTTAATATTGAACCCAGATCTCTCTCCGACCATGCAAAAATATCTCTTAAAATTAGATTCATCACTTGATTTTACTTTTGCTAACTGGACCCTTAACAACAACCTACTAAATAATAAAGACATTTTAAATAAAATTAATAATATGCTGTTGGTTCTCGACATTAATCTTACAAAATCCCCAATCCCTCCAGACATTCAATGGGCGGCCTGTAAAGCGAAATGAGAGGTTTTTGATTAGCAAAGCTTCCTTTCTTAAAAACTCAACACTAAAAAAGAAAATACTCTATCCCTTAAACTCTCATCTTTAGAAAAAAGTCAGAGATTATCTCCAGACCCAAAAACTGAAGTACTGATCAACTCCACTCAAAAGAATTACTAGAACTTCACTCACAGAATTATTCCCTACAGGAACAAAATGTATAGCAACATATTCTGAATGGGCCCAAACCCCTCAAGAACTCTGGCAAGAATATTAAAAAATAATAACGGTGCTCCCAGAATATCCACCCTTCACTATCAAGGGAAAATTTACAATTCAGATTCTGAGATAATACATTTATTCTTTGAATTATTTTCAGATATCTATAGTAGCAATAAACAAGATATTTTAAAACCCCAGATGGAGTCTTTTCTAAATTCCATTAATTTCCCCTCTCTTGAACCAAATCAAGTCTCTCTTATCTGCTCCAATTAACATCCAAGAAATTCATGACATCATAAACAACCTCAAAAGAGGCAAATCTCCGGGCCCTGATGGCTTCACTACTAACTTTTACAAAGCATTTTGCCCAAAAATTTCCTCCATCCTATTGAAAGTCTTTAACTGCATCATTAAGGAGGGTATTACTGACTTACATTGGAACAACTCAAAAACCATCTTACTATTAAAAAACAAACAAGACAAAGCAGACCCACACAATTACAGACCAATCTCGTTAATAAACGTTGACATCAAGATTCTTGCTGCCATTTTAGCTAATAGATTACAAAAGATACTCCGCCTTTAATTTCTCCTGACCAAGCTGGTTTTATGAGCAATAGACACACATGGGATAATACCCTAACTTTGGATTCCCTAATACAATTTACCAAAAAAGACAAAAATCCAATATATGCCCTAACTTTGGATGCCTCTAAAGCTTTTGACAGAGTCAACTGGGACTTTTTGTTTGCTACTTTGCTCCATTTCAATATACCTAAATCCTTCTCGGATATAATCAGAACACTTTATACAAAGTCCTACACATACCTTTATATAAACAAACAGAGATCCAAGCCAATACTGATTACTAATGGAACTAGACAGGGCTGCCCACTCTCACCCTTTCTCTTTAACATTTTTATCGAGCCTTTCTTCTTATATATCGCAGAATACACACCACAACATCCCTAAAATCCTAAACACACATGTCGCACTATCAGCTTTTGCAGATGATTTAAATCTATACTTCCAGTTTCCCAACTCAGACCTACCCAAAATCTTTGATGCCATTAAGTATTTCTCCACCGCATCAGATTACCTAATTAACAATAAAAAATCACATATCTTCCCAATCAATGCCAGCACGCACAGATCTTTCTATTTCCGCGAGTCATCTTTAGAAATAACATATAATGTTAAATATCTAGGTAGCCATTTTGAACATAACCAAGCTTCTATGCTCCAAAATAATCTACTAAAACATGGTCCACCATCCAGCAAGATCTACAAAGATGGAAACTTATGAATCTAGCCTTCTTGTCCAAAGTAGCAATAGTGAAAATGAATGTCTTACCCAGACTCTTATATCAATTCAATGCTTCGGATATAGTAGTCTTTAATAACTTCTTTTCCAAAATTGAAAAAGACCTAGCTAGGTTCATCTGGTTCTAAGTCAGTCAGGATCTCTTACTCTAAATTAACTTATCCTAAAGAGAAAGGAGGGTTAGGCCTTCCAAACTTTCAATTGTACTACAAGATCATCTGCGCAAACAGAGTCTGGTCTATTTCAAACTTTAACAGCAAAAATCATACCCACTCTCCATCATGGTTGAAAATCTGGCATCACCATATTATCTCTAACAAAATTAATCCTCAGGCTATTCCCTTCCTATCCACTCTTTCAATAAACAATTGTAATTTAGCACATTCTCTGAAACACAAAATTAAGCTTTTCCAAAAACTTATTAAAGACATCAATCTGGAAAATATTCTACCCCTGCTCCAACCACTCCATCAAAATCCAAACATCAAAATCAACAATATGATGTTGGACCTTACTAAATTTCCTCTCATTAAAGATCTCAATGTATGGGACATCCTCAAACATAGATCAAAATCTATTCCTGAGCTACGGTTAATTCTTGGAACCAATAACAAATACACAGTTATTCTTCGACAACTAAGAGAAGTTATACTTGCACAACATTTCAACCTTTCTCCTACCCCTCAGGAAATTAACAAATTAATTGAAACTATTTCTGTAATATCAAGCACTAAAAAAACAATCTCATCCTCCTACAAACTATTGAATACTGTGCTATACAACTCAAACTGTCTCTTTTCCAACTATTGGAACACTGTTGGTTCTCCTATCACAGAGGACCAAAAACTCTCAGCTATAAAATCTACTTTAGAACTCTCCCTTTTTAAAAAACTCTTATACACCCAAATGATGCTAAACAATAATTCCTACTTCACTCCTGTAATACTCAATAAATTTAATCCCAACTCATCCCCCTCGTGTACTTGTTGCTCCCATCCGAGAGCGGATCTACTACACATTATGTGGTATTGCAACCACTCTTACAAACTCTGGTGCTCTCTAAAAGTTCGTTTACAAAAAATGGGTTACTACACCTCAACCCTTTCGTGGGAAACAGCCATTCTCCATATTCATACCTCCGAAATATCTAAAGTACAACTTCACATTTTAATTATTCTCTGTTCACTTATTAAACTATACATCACTAAAAATTGGTTAGATCGCACCAAACTTAGTTGGAATGGTTTCAAAGAGATGGCTTTCAAACACGTCTCAGCTCATAAATTCATTATAAATGGCCCCAAAAAGAGAGCTTATTTTGGTAAACTATGGAAGAAACTTATAGATGTGATCCAAACTGAATAACTTCCCATTCATACATTGAGTACAACAACTATCCATTTGCCTGTTAATCTACCGGAGAACCACTGCCAATCCAATTTTTATTATATTTTTGCAATACCATTGCGGAGGAATGTAGCACCGTTGGTTGTAAATATTGTATATAATTGTTTTTGTTTTTGGTTAAATTGATTACAATGCTTTTACTGTGCTGTTCCTATACTTCTCATATGTATCACTGCTAAACTATGTGGCTACTCACAATATTCTGTAATAATCCATCGTTGCATTTAACGTGTATAACTGTAATGTATTCCTTCTCCCAATATGCATTGTATCTCATTTTGAAAAATAAAAGAATTATTTGAAAAAAAAAAAAAAAAAAACAAAGAAGCAGATACAATCTGATATTATACGAACACGAACCTGTTCCTAAGTAACATTTTCTCATAGGCAAGTGATGGATTAGTTGTGCATCTTGCATCTTATAATTAGAATTATACAAATACTTCTCATTAGTATTAAAAAATGTGCACTCTGATTGGTCAGCCAAACTGGCATGCAAGTCTGGCCGCATTGAGCGGACAGACTTTCTATTGGAACATGCTGAGGGACAGTGCAAGACAGAAGAAAAGTCAGATATGTTCTCAAAAATAAAGAAACAGAAACATACATGATTTTTCTTCTGTTTCTGCACTGTCCATGTAAAATGTCAACAGGAAAAAAAAACAGCAACAGAGATTCATTTTTCTCCATTGCTTCTCCTACGCTGTACTGATGTGCATTGCAACATTGCAAGCATGGGACATAAGTCCCATATGCATGTGCAGTATTATCAGTATATAAGGAAGAAGGCAGAACAGGAGCATTACAGTGCCATTATACTAAGACATCATTTAAGAAAGGTAAGCGATTTCTTTCTTAATTATTGTCATTTTTATAATAGCAATAATGCATGAGTGTGTGTGGGTGTATCATGTTTTTCCCACTGCTGGCTTTGTTTAATCACTCGGGCTTCACTCTTGTGATCAAACCATGTCAACTGTGGGTAAGTCCTGAAATACACATACACACTTGTGTGAGTTATTGCTTAATAATTTTGAGGTTCTTGGAAGAGTGTAAAATCAGAACAGTACGCTAACTGTGGTCAGGGATTATCAACTATGTGGGAAGGATACAACAGGTAATTAGGAGTGAATAGTAAAATGAGGTGGATTTTCAGAAGTCAAGGCAATAGAGTTTAAACCCTGAAATGAGAATTAACCAATATCAAAGTCTGGCCAGTCTATCTAAACAAGTTCATGAAACACTGCACATGTCATCAGCATGATAAATAATGCCTCATATATGATACCGTAATGCCCTCAGAGCAAGGAACAAGGGCAGGAAAAATGACATAGCTAATTGAGAAGGGAACTATATCTGACTGAATGGAAGCAAGCTATAAAATGAAAGAAAAGTCAACTTAAAATAGTAAAACAAAAAAGGTTGACAGCATTATTTGGATGCTCAGAGACAAAATTTCAGAGCATGCAGATATATATTTTTTTTCTTTAGGACTGTTTAGGGTTTTGATTTTATATGTTGCAAGATCGATACAATGCTGGAGTTGGAGAATATGCCCCTTCCTTGGTATTGTGGAATGTAGAAGTTGGCATATTTAAGTAGCAGGGTATGTGTTGGTGAAGGGAGCATGTAAAAACATTTTTGGTTGCATGCTCTGCGATTTTGTCTCTAAACATGTAAATAATGATTTGATACAAAATCTGTACAGGACGACCACTAAAAACTGTATAACCACAAACTCCTGCTGTATGAATGCGACCGACACTCAATTGGTATATTACCACTCTTAATACTGAAAAATAAATAAAATCGTAGAACATGTTAAAAATATTCAGTTAAGTGCTTTTCTTCCTCAAATATACTACAAAACATAACAGAACTTCATCAGAAGTGAACGACTACTCGTTAATCGCTTAATCGCATAAAATTTGACCCTCTTAGTAACAGCCTGCATATCATTGCTGGAGCATTCCTGTGTCCTGACAGAGTGCTCTTCAAACTATCTGGAGATATACAGAGCTAAGTATATTTTTCTGGCACTTCAGAGTTGTGTACTGTTGTTGTTTGACTAATTTTATATCATTGCTGGCTGACTTCAGAATTGTGCAGTTATTTTTGCTTCACTGTATAGTTTTTCAGATCTCTGCTGAAGGTGTTTTTCCCCCCTCCCCCAATTTCTCTGTGTCTTAAGTTGGTATAACTGGCTTTACATTCTGTGTGTTATCTGACTATCTCAAGGATTACTTGCATAAAATTAAACCCTGTTAGTAACAGCCTGCATATCATTACTGGAGCCTTCCTGTGCCCTGACAGAGTGCTCTTCAAACTATCTGGAGATATACAGAGCTAAGTATATTTTTCTGGCACTTCAGAGTTGTGTATTGTTAATTGTTGTTTTGACTAATTTTATATCATTGCTGGTTGACTTCAGAGTTGTGCACTGTTATTTTGGCTTCACTGTATAGTTTTTCAGATCTCTGCTGAAGGTGTTGTTTTTCCCCTACCCATCCTCCCTATTTGTGTCTTGTTTAAATTTGGAGGCTTTTGCAGTTGCCCACCCCCACTGTAGATTTGATCTGAGACACTATCCCCAGTCCCATCTCTTTACCTCATTCTACCTAATAGACTCCTTCTGCACTTGTTTTTAGTCATTTTTAATTTAATTGCATTTTTTAAACTGGTCTAACATTGCTACATACTCAAGTGTGCTAGCTTGCACTGCATTTGAATTGTTTTTTACTGCTGTTTTAGCTACTTTTCTGTATATAAAAAAAAAATCTAAGCCTGCTTCCTACCTTTCCTGTAACTAGTGTAGTCCAGATTCAGATTTACTGTATCCAGGACTGTATGTAAGCTTCTGAGCCCCCCCCCCAAGCTTTCTGTGTTGCAGGGAAGCCTTCTTAGCTTATCAGTGGGAGTAGTAAGCACTAGGTAACCTATCTACCACATAAGGAGTGGTTCTGGCCCAGAAATTGTAGTTATTGGCCGTTTGGGCAGTTTTTCCATCTCTCTCAACTTTCTGATTTAAAAGCCTGCATTTGCACTTGTTTCCTCCCTTTCCTGTAACTAGTTTAGTCCAGATACAGATTCTTAGTTTTAGCACTTGAATTTGCTTATTCGTGATCAGCACTTGTTCAGAACTTGTTGTAAGCACTAAACCTACTAATTACTACAGCACTCAACCTTCCTCATTACCTAGAGGAAAACAGTTTTGGTACTTACCTTCCTCACTTGCTTAGAGAAAAACTGCTCTTGTACTCACTTTCCTCACTTATCTAGAGGAAAACAGTTTTTTATTCAGGCATGTCCAAGGGTCAGCTCCCAGTGTTCTCTCTTGTCTATCTGATGAATCTGGGCATCTTCGGGCAATGTAGAATTTGCCTCATGTACACACACAACCCTCTCCTCCTACCACCCAACACTACAACCTGTGAGAGATGCACTTATCTAGCCAAACTGGAGGTAAAGCTCTCTCCAACCAAGACTGAACTTAACAGTCAAGAGGAGAAGGTAAACACTTGCACCACACCACACTCATCACATAGTCGCACTAAATCTACACCACCAAAATCCACACATAGAAACACAAAAACATTTGCAGAGGCTCTCAATAATAATCTCAAGCAACAGAGACCTCCAAAGCAGAAATGCAAGCAACCTCCACCGCCCAACACAACCCAAATGACACACAGCCAGCAGACTCAGTGTGCCACTCAACCATAGCCAAAAAGGCAAAACAATGTACCCAACACACTAGTCATAGGTGACTCTATAGTCAGGCACACTGATGTCCCACTCACCAGGCTAAACAAGGAGAAGGTTACTGTCAGCTGCCTGTCAGGTGCCAGGATCCGCCACATAACCCATGCACTCAGGTCACTCCACAACAAGTACAAATATGACTCTGTCACTGTCCATGCTGGTGTGAATGACCTGAGACATACCTCCCTGGACTACATGAAAAGAGACATGGAAGAGCTCTCTGATCTTGTAGCCCAGGCAGGTATGACCCTAGCCCTGAGTAGCATTCTGCCATCACCCAGAATGATGCCGCAGTACAAGGACAAAACGACTGACTTCAACAATTGGCTAAGTTTCTGGTGTCATTCTAAAGGGATCCAGTATCTGTCTGCCTGGGATGACATGGTCGACAGACCACTATGCTTTGCCAGAGATGGCCTGCACCTCTCACCCCTGGGATTCCAGATACTGGCTAAGGTTCTTGCTGTCCTTATAGTGCCTTTTTTAGGCAAGGCTCAAATGACAAATTCACCACCGTAACAGGAACAGGCAAGCAAAAACTGAGGGTGATACTACTCAATGCTAGAAGTCTAAATCTCAAAATGCACTCACTCGAGGCACTCCTTAAAATGGAGAACATCAATATCTGTGCAGTGACTGAGACCTGGTTCAAGGCTCCAGAAAGCACCCCTGCACTACCAGGCTATAACTCATACCACACTTTTTGGCCATGTAACCTGGACCGGAACACCAAAGGCGGAGGTGTGTCCATATTCATTAAGGATAACCACACCTCCAGGCTAGTTGCTCAGCATAATGCAGCCGAGGTTATCCAAGTGCACACTAACTCTGGGCAAAACTGCAATCCAAATTGTAGCTTACTACAGATCCCCCACCATGCCCCAGGATTCCCACTCCTCTTTTCCTGATGTACTGAAAAATATTAGGGTTCAACCAAACACCCTAATAATGGGTGATTTCAACTACCCCACCATTAACTGGGAAAACTACTCATGTACCAACTCCTTCACTCAACGCTTTCTGGAATTCATAAACTCCAGTGCCCTGGATCAACTTATCCACACCCCCACCAGGGGCAACAATATCCTAGATCTAGTCATTACCAACATGAGTGACCAGTGTTCCACACCTGAAGTCAATGCTTCATTGGTCCGATCCGACCATAAGCTAATTACCCTAGATATCCACATCCTGCCCCACCCCCCATTAAGGAAACCATGGTAAAACATTTCTCCAAAGCCAACTTCATGCTTCTTAAGACAGATGTGGTGAACTTCATGGCACCCATGCAGATGGACAATACAGTTACGACTACTGAATCATACACAATTGCATTTTATAAGCACTTACACGAGTGCATGGATTGTGCTATCCCAAACAGAACCAAGACACTATCCTCCAAAAAAAAGGAAGCCAATCTGGTGGTCCCCTGCCATAAACAAACTGTACAACAGAAGGAAGAAACTGTTGCAAAAGAGAGTAAAATCCCATGAGTGGAGGAGCTCCCTGGTCAGCCTCAGTAAGAAGCTGCAATCCCTGATAAAATCCTCCAAAGCTAGTTACGAAAACAAAATCGCCACTGATTCTAAAGACAACCACAAAGCATTCTATAGCTATGTCAAGAATCTCAATGGCAACACTCAGATCTGCTCTGAGTTACAGCACAATGGCACTAAATATACAGTCCCAACTGATATTGCCAACATCTTGGCAGATAGGTTCAGTGCTAACTTTACCCGCCTCTCACCCCCTAAAGAACCCATCTCTATACCAGAAAAATGCAAAGTTCCTGTAATCACGGCTGCACAGGTAAAAACTATGTCACAAGATGGGTTGCCAACTGGCTCACTGACAGAATCCACACTGTGAAAGTAGCAGACTCCAAATCCGACTTCAGACCAGTGACACATAGAGTACCACAGGGTTCAGTCCTGAGTCCTCTCCTGTTTGGTATCTACTTCTCTGAAGTACAGGCTAACACAGAAGGTCTTTGGCTAATGAAGTTCGCAGATGACTGCAAACTAGGAGCCATAATCGAAACTCCTAATGATGTGGACTTCCTACAAAAGGGCCTCACTGAGACAGATGCCTGTTGTCAAAGCCATGGCCTCAAGCTCAGTGCCAAAAAGTGCATTGTCATCCCCTTTGGTAAAAACTCTGTACCCATGAACTACAACATAGGCAGTAGTATACTTAACACCGAAAGTGTGATAAGAGACCTTGGGACACAGGTGGACAGTAGTCTTTCCTTTGATAATCACATCGCCACAGTAGTCAGGAAATCCTTCTACGTGGCACACCTCATCACAAAAGGTTTCTCATCCAGAAAAAAAAAGGTCATTGTTCCCCTCTACTCATCACTCATTAGACCCATTATAGAGTACAAAGCCCCTTTTGGTATGTACCTCACAAGACATCTACAACAACTGAAAAGGCCGCAGAAATACCTCACAAAGAGGATTACTGGCCTCAAACAGATGCCCTACGCAGACCATCTCAAAAAACTCCAGCTTTACTCCGTCGCATATTGCCTACTCAGAGGTGATCCCTGCCTAACATACAAAGCTATGTCAAACCCAGATCTGTTGGACATGCTCCACTTAAAGAAATCCCATTCCCTCCGAGCTACACGCTCTAGGGACCTAAACCTTGTCACCACAATAAACAGAACATGCCAGAGGGATAGATTCCTGTCCCAGAGACTTCCCATAATCTGGAATAAACTACCTATCTATATCAAACAAAGCTCCTCATTTGCACTCTTAAAAAAAATCTTGATGATTGGATGGGAAATAGGAAATTCACTCCGCGGATCACTTCTGTGGCTCTGCTCGACAGTGGCACAGGAAAATAATTTTCTTGGGTGGCAAAAGCCAGGGTAATTTTTTGGCTGGGCTTGTATAGGCCCCATGGCCAATAGCCTAGTACCTACCTATGAACCTATGAACCTATATATCAAATTAAATAATCAATTAATTAGATTAAAATTAAATCCAGCAATGACTGCAGACTTTCTTTCCAATTAAAACACATTCCATTAAAAACTATGATTCTTAAAGATACACTACTACAATTTTATTGTCATTCAACCATGAGCATTATATTGTTGCAATTTCAGCACTGCACTAATAGAACAATATTCATTTAGACCTGGAGACCCTGTGTCATTTGTTCTTAACTGCCATATTAATTCTCTACTATCTAGATGTGCCTCCATGATAAAACCTCTTCTATCTTTGAAAACTTGTTCAATGACAATAAACGAAAATCTACATATGTCCTTCATCAACCTGAATATGCCTACTTAGTGCATTAGTAGACTTGCATTTCTTAATATCTGATAAATGTTCATATATCCTTTCCTTGAGTTTCCTCAAGGTTTTCCCTATGTAGAATGCAGAACACATTTCACAACTTGCTAAGTAAACCACCTGTTTGAAGTTACAAGTAAAACGACCTTTAATTTCATACCTTTGATTATTTGTTGTAAAATGATCTGTCTTAATAAACAGGCATTGTATGCAGCTACTGCATTTATACATCCCTGCCTTCTTAAAATTAAATATATTATTAATACTTGGTGTTATCATTTCTCTCTAACATCATTTTAAAAGACTGATTGATCCTTTCTATACACAAAACCTGGTTTGCACTACACTTTTGTTAATGCAGTTTCATTCATCCTGAAAAGATTCCAATTCTTAAAAATACTGCTTTCTAAAGCTTTACTTTCTAATGTGAATGTACTAAGAGATGAATTCCTATTGTCCTCAGATGTTCCAACAGTAGTACACGCATGATGGATATTTATAGACTGCTCCTGTATATTAATTAAAGGTGGACAGGTACCATTATTCATTTTCTTCCAAACCTCTTATCTCAAATATAAATTCCTCTGGGTACCCCTATGTTGAAACATCTCTATTAAATTATCGCACTTCTTTTTAAAGGTATCCATCTCAGAAACTATCCTGGCTAGTTGTAAAACTGGGCCTTTACTATGGCTTTTGTTTGATAAACGATGCCAACTTGTAAAATGTAAATATGAGTTGTAAAAAATCACTTTCCTATGGATGTTTGAATTATACCTTTTGTCATCTAAATTCTTTTGCAATTCACCATCTAAATAGACAATCTTATCTATGCTATATGTGTGTGAAATATCAAGAAATGTGCTGTATTATTAATATATTTGATAAATTCTTTGAGTTTCTCTTCAGAATCCTTACACAAAATAAATATGTCATCTAAAAGCAGGTGTAATAAATCCAAGATTCTCTATACTCACTGTTAAAAACATATTTTGCCTCCCAGTTAGCCATAACAAGGCTCAAGCTACACTCATTGCAATGCCAGTTGTTTGTAATATTAACCTTCAAAATAAATAAAATTGTCAACACAATTTTCATAAGTGCAGTTCAGCTGCATGGTTTTAAACCCTTTTTGATGTATTCCAGCTATAAGTTAACTGTTTTTTTCTAAAAAAAAATTCTAAGCTTGTTTTCCACCTTTCCTGTTACTAGAGTAGTCCAGATACAGATTTGCTGTATCCAGGACTGTTTTGTAAGTTTCTGAGGTTCCCCAGACCCTTCTGTGTTAGAGGGAAGCCTTCCAGCTTATCAGTGGGAGTGGTAAGCATAGGTAGCCTATCTAAAATTGTAGTTTATTGGCTGTTTGGGCAGTTTTTTCTATCCCTTTCAACTTTCTCTTCTCTCTTCACTTTAATTAGATTATTCGCCAGCACTTCATCAGGCTTTTTATAGCAATTATTGTGGCACACATAAGTGCTATCAGCACTAGACGTCCTATAAGGAAACAGCTCCAGTACTTAGTAATGATGACCATCTCTCCTGGCATGTCTAAAGATCAGTTTTCTGTGCTTTCTCCTATTAACCTGGAGTATTTGGGCATTCTGAGGCAGTGTAGCAACTGCCTCATGTACACAAACAACCCTTTCCTCTTACCTCCCAACACTCAAACTTGTGAGAGATAGGCCTATATCTCCAAATTGGAGGCCATGCACTCTCCAGCCAAGACTGGAATAGATGGTTAAGAGGAGAAGGTCAACACCTATACCACACCACATGGAACACATAACCCTCCAGAACACCCACCATCACAGCCCTCACATAAAAACACAAACCACACACCCACCTTCACGGAGGCTCTCAATAGAAATCTACCCAATCAGCAGAGACCTCCAAGGCAAAAATGCACTCGACCACTACAACACAGCACAAACCACAAGACACATAGCTCACCTACACAGTGTGCCCCTCAACCAAAGCCCCTAAGGCAAAGCAGTTTGCCCAATACAATAAAGAAGTACAAGTACGACTCTGTCATTGTCAATGTGGGTGTGAATGACCTGAGACACACCTCCCTGGACCACAAGACACATAGCTCACCTACACAGTGTGCCCCTCAACCTAAGCTCCTAAGGCAAAACAGTTTACTCAATACAATAATCATAGGTGACTCAATAGTGAGGCACACTGATGTCCCACTCACTAGGTTGAATAAGAAGAAGGTAACAGTTAGCTGTCTATCAGGTGCCAGAATCTGACACGTAACACACGCACTCAGGTCACTCCACAACAAGTACAAGTACGAATCTGTCATTGTCAATGTGGGTGTGAATGGCCTGAGACACACCTCCCTGGACTACATGAAAAGAGACATGGTGGAGCTCTTGGATTATGTGGCCCAGGCAGGTATGACCCTAGCCCTGAGCTGCATCCTACCATTGCCCAGAATGATACCACAGTACAAACAGAAAAAGATTGACTTCAACAATTGGCCTGAGTTCCTGGTGTCATTCTAAGGGGATCCAGTATCTGTCTGCTTGGGACAACATGATCGACAGACCTCAATGCTTTGCCAGAGATGGCCTGCATCTGCCACCCCTGGGTTTCTGGGTACTGGCTAAGGCACTTTGAATCCTATAGTGCCTTTTTTAGGCAGTATTCCAAAGACCAAATTACCACCGTAACAGCTATAAATAAATGCAATCTGAGGGTCATGCTGCTCACTGCTAGAAGTCTAAATCTCAAGATGCACTCGCTTGAAGCACTCCTCAAAATGGAGAACATCGACATTTGTGATATAATGGAGACCTGGTTTAAAGTAGCAGAAGCACCCCCTGTGCTACCAGGCTATAACTCATTCCACAACTTTCGGCCTCAGAACATGGACCAATGCTACAAAGGCAGTGGTGTCTCCATATTTGTAAAGGATATGCACACCTCCACAATAGTAGCCCAGCATAATGCATCTGAGATACTCCAGGTACAACTAACATTGAGTAAGATGGCAATTCAGGTCATAGCCTGCTATAGGTCCCCAACCATGTCCCAAGACTCTCACTCCACATTCCTTAGCACCCTGGAAACTATTAAGATTCAGCCCAACACTCTCATACTAGGTGACTTCAACTACCCCTCCATCAGCTGGGAAAACTACTCATGTACCAATGCACTGGCCCAACACTTCCTGGAAGTCATCAATTCCAATGCCCTGGACCAGCTCTTTCTTACCCCCACTAGAAGAAGCAACATCCTTGACCTGGTTATTACCAACGTGGGCAACCATTTCTCTACACCAATAGTCAATTCCTCTTTGGTTAGATCCAACCACAGACTAATCACCATGGAAATCCACATATCACCCAACCCCCCCCCCCCGCAAAGGTATCTACCATGAAAAACCTCTCCAAAGCTGACTTTGAACTCCTAAAAACAGAGGTGGCTAACTTCACGGCACCCATGCCAATGGAAAATAGATGCATGACTGCTGAATCATACACCAATGTACTGTACAAACACTTACATAAATGCGTGGAACTAGCCATACCCAACAGAACAAAGATGCTCTCCTCCAAAAATAGGAAGCCAGTCTGGTGGCCCCTTGCCATTAATAAACTCTATAACAGAAGGAAGAAACTGTTGCAGAAAAAGGTGAAGTCCCAAGACTGGAAAAATTCCCTTATTAGCCTCAACAAAAAGTTGAGATCCCTCATCAAAACCTCCAAAGCCAGCTATGAATGCAGAATTGCGGCAGACACTAAAAAAAAACAACCACAAAGCCTTCTATAATTATATCAAGAATCTCCATGGCAATACCCAGATTTGCTCTGAGTTACTGTACAATGGTACCTCCTATACTGATGCAACAGATATTGCCAACATACTGGCCTGCAGATTCAGTGCCAACTTTACCCCTCTCTCCCCCCCAAAGGACCAATTTCAATACCGGAAGAATGCCAGGCACCCAACATTACTGCAGCACAGCTTGCATGGGACCTGACAATATCCCTGGCTGTGTTCTACATGAATTACAAAGTGAACTGGCACCACATCTGTGTACTCTGTTCACTCACAGCCTCACCACAGGCTTTGTCCCTACCAAATGGCGCACTGCTACAGTCATCCCTCTCCATAAAGGAGGAGTGACTACAGACCCTGGAAATTATTGCCCCATTAGCCTGATGAGTCTGATATGTAAGGCTATGGAGTGCATCATCATGGACCTAATTAACAATCTCCAAACTCTAGAGCCTACGCAATTTAGTTTTGTGAAAGGTAGATCATGCCTGCTCAACCTGGTTGACTTATTTGAGTCAGTCACCAGAGCAGTGGATGAAGGTAAGGTAGTTCATACAGCCTACCTCGATCTGGCCAATGCCTTTGATACCATTCCTCACTCAGGAATTATTGATAAACTCAGCAAACTAGGCATCAACCCCTATATCGTTAGGTGGGTTACAAATTGGCTCACAGATAGAACCCACAGTGTGAAAGTAGTGGACTCCAAGTCAGACTGCCAACCAGTCACGAGTGGAGTCAAACAGGGATCAGTCCTGGGTCCTCTCCTGTTTCACATCTACTTCTCAGAAGTCCAGGCTAAGATGGAGGGATTCTGGCTCAGGGCTGCAAGCTGGGAGCCATTATTAACTCCCCAAGTGATGCAGACATCCTACAGAAAGGCCTCACTGAGACCAATGACTGGTGTCGAAACCATGGCCATAAGCTTAATGCCAAAAAATGCATAGTCATCCCCTTTGGGAAAAACTCAGTTCCCACTAATTACCACATCGATGGGAGCCCACTGAACACTGAAGGCGTTATAAGAAATCAGGGGACACAGGATGACAGCAACCTCTTCTTTGATCACCACATTGCCACTGTGGTCAGAAAGTCCTTCTACATGGCACATCTCATTACCAAGAGTTTTGCATCCCAGAAGAAAGAAGTCATCATTTCTTTCTACTCTTCCCTCATTAGACCAGTCATAGAGTATAATGCCCCATTTGGCATGTACCTCATTAGACACCTGCAACAGCTGCAGAGGCCACAAAAGTACCTCAAGAAGAGGATCCTAAGCCTTAAACACATGTCCTACATGGACAGACTCAAAAAACTCCAGCTATTCTCTGTCTCATATCATCTACTAAGAGGCAATCTCTGCTTGACTTACAAAGCCATGTCTGACCCAACTCTGCTAGAAATGCTACATCTAAAGAAATCCCAATCCCTCTGCACCACATGCTCCAGAGACCTCAACCTCATTACCACAATCAACAGAACATGCTGGAGGGACAGGTTCATAACCCAGAGACTACCTATGCTCTGGAATAGACTTCCCATACATGTCAAGCAGAGCACCTCACTAGCCCTCTTCAAGCAAAATCTTGATGAGTAGATGGGAAATAGAAAGTTCACCCTGGGGACCACTCCAGTGGCTCTACTTGATAGAGACAATGGGAACTAACGATGGGTGGCACAATGCCAGGGCACTTCTACGGCCTAGGCTTGTAAAGGCCTCAGGGCCATTAGCCTAGTACACATCTATGAGCCTATGAACCTATGAAATAAGTCTTACAGTTGGTTGATCTTTTTCCATTTCATTTAATAAATAATGATGTTAACATTTTTTGTCAATAATTTTAAACAAACTTTCTTCATGTCGACTTTGTTTAGTTTGAACTTTTTAAGTAAAGCCTTCTGGATACTACTGAGTCCCAACAGTGAATGTAAAAATCTAGCCATGTCAAACTGTACAGATGTGATGGACCTCATCTGAGACATGAACAATTTAAATACTTGTTAGCATTCTTGAAGACCTTCATTATGGTGGAGTTACACCTTGGTGGCAGTAGTTAAACATACGAGGACTGGAACCAGACATTTTTTAAATGTACATGCTGTTTGTTTATCAGTGTGCTGTGGTCAGGCCTGTCAGCCCTTCTCCTGGATTTTTTTATATTCATCTAATGATGTGAAATAGTTTTACCCTGATGTGTCTTTGATGGATGGGGTGGGGGGTGTACTCAAGGTTTAGGAAAGGTACAACAGGCAGTGTTTCACAGACTTCATAGATATTTTAATCCAATTTAGTCTTAGGATGATATACACCTTGCCAGTACCCACTCTCAGACAATACACACTTTCTCAAGGAGATCTAGGCTAGTCAATCCTGGTACAAATTTTGGGGGTGCATCCAGTCATTAAGGTCCCATTTTAAGGATGCTAATGAATCACATTGTTTAACCAGCAGGAGAAGTCTGTTCCAGAGGTGGGGGATGCGCTGTGTGAAAAACCTGTGTCTCTAACTTGTTTAATTTATCTTTTGGTGAAAATTTGGGTATGTGTTTCTGGTGTTAGTAGAAGCAGAAATAATAGAATTGCAGGGTTTACAGGAGATCAAGGACAACCGGCTATTTAATGGCATGGTAGACTAGTCAGAGGTCTTCTCTCAAGATTCTGTAATATACTAAATAAAGGGCCAGTTCTTCCAGATATTCCTGGTAGATCAGGATCTTTTGGACTGTGATGTTTTTGCTTAGGAACCTTTGTGCCTTTTCTAGTTTTTGACTTGTCTAGTGAGGTACAACCCAAAGGGGGTATTGCACTCAATTACTGACTTATCAAGGCTGAATATAAGGGAATGATGACCTCCTTATATCTGTGTAATATTCCCTTAGTGATTACTAATGATGACCTCCTTATATCTGTGTAATATTCCCTTAGTGATTACTAATGATGACCTCCTTATATCTGTGTAATATTCCCTTAGTGATTACTAATGATGACCTCCTTATATCTGTGTAATATTCCCTTAGTGATTACTAATGATGACCTCCTTATATCTGTGTAATATTCCCTTAGTGATTACTAATGATGACCTCCTTATATCTGTGTAATATTCCCTTAGTGATTACTTGCGCTAAGAAGAAGGAATTCCTGACTACTATTGTCACATGATGAGCATTGTATTGTGCAGACATGCCTGTATGTATAATAGAAGAGTGGGAGAGGAAAGGGACAAGCAGTTATATCATTGTATGAGTCAGGCATGATTCATTACACTGCAAATATATACAATACTTAATCAGTACAGCAGGTTGTCTTGTTACAGACTTTGGCTTTATTTAAAGCAGGAGCCTTACAATAAGGCTATCCTTTGATTACAATAGCTGGGGCATGACCATGGTTTCCATTAGATGACACGATACCTAGAATCAATCTTCATATGCATAGATGTATACATTGAGCAGATACTGCAGTATTATTTATTGTTTTTTTCCAAATGAAGCCTTGCAAGGCATTAATGAACCCAGACAGTTGTGTAACTGCATAAAAACTTTTTAAAACATGTAGTAGCTTTCAATATCTCTTACACTTATTCATACATTGGCAGATACTGAGTTATAAACACTATTTGTATTAATTTCTTGATAACCTCCCTGATTACCTCTGAATACTGCTTGAGTTCAATGATTGTGAAATTCTTTACCTGTGTAAGAGTATGCCATTTCACACCTGCATATCCATTAGTGTGTATGTTGTGATCACATTTTAAGGAAACTACTGCTGATATTGTTCCAGTATGATTTCTGCTCTGTGATGTAGAAGGGTAAAGCCCTGCCTATGACCAAGATGACCTGACTTTGAGCAGTAGCTAGCACATATAACTGGGGAACCCCTAAGTAGCAACCAACTGAGTTTCCTGATCTTTCACTCTACAGCCAGTTTACTCCACTATGACACGTGGAAAGTTGTTTGGTTTGCTACACATACATGGCAGCAAAGAGTGTGAATGAAGAATCAAGTGTGTGTTTGCTGGCATGTAACACAGTCAGGGATACAGAAGCCTATAATAAGGCTGTCTGAGCTCATCAAAAAACTGTATAGTCCAGTCTAAATCCATTACAGTGAATTAATCTGTACTGTGAAAAAATATTTAGAGAAGCACTCCTGTGTAATACAGGCATTTATACAGCATTCTGCAGCTCATAGCTTAAGACAATGTAATACTGCTTCATATATAGAATAATGCACCAGGGAAACTCAAGAAGTTTCAGACAGCTATACAATACATTGCTTTTAAACATTAACTGGAGAGCAGTGTCATTCTAGAAAGGATTTTAACAGCTTACTGTGGAGTGATAGGCCAATTTTTTGCTTTCTAATCAACACTGTTATATTTTATAACACTGGGAAGAAGAAAACTACATGAAACTCTCAAGAGGTTGCTAAGCAACTCTGCAGCATGCTTCCTGACATGGACATGGTTATGTGAAAAATGTGTTAGTTCAAATTCTTGACAACACCAAATTTGTTTTACCGCTTAGATTTCTGCCAATCTGATCAAGCTTAAACTTGAAGGCATAAAATTATTAACACTTTCAAACATTTATTTGGGAGCCTTTTCTTTCCCTGAAAGTGCATTTTCCCCCCAAACCAAATACTTTTTACCACTAAAGGAAAAAAAGACATTTCTTAAAGGCACATCCTAGAGTCACATGTTTACACAATGGCATGAGCAGTTTATCTGAGGTATTAACATCCTTTTCTCATTTCTTGATTTAGCACACACATACAACAATGTGTCTATTCTTAAATGATTTGCTTAAAATGAACTAGGGAAGGAAAAGTGTTTATGTGAAAAGGCAAAATGGGAAAAAATTCATTTAAGAAGCATATAATTGCAGAAAAAAATGTCTATTTTGTTGATTAATTGATTGATTGGCAGCTATATCTAATTTTCTGCCTGTTGGGAGCCAGAATCCGCCATATAACACAAGCACTCAGGTCACTCCAGAACAAGTACAAATATGACTCTGTCATTGTTCATGTTGGTGTGAATGACCTGAGACGTACCTCCCTGGACTACATGAAAAGAGACATGGAAGAGCTCTCTGATCATGTAGCCCAGGCGGGTATGACCCTGACCCTGAGTAGCATCCTGCCTTCACCAAGAATGATACCGCAGTATTAAGAAAAAATGATCAATTTCAACAAATGGCTAAGCTTCTGGTGTCATTCAAAGGGGATCCAGTGTCTGTCAGCCTGGGACAACATGCTCGACAAGCCTTGTTGCTTCGCAAGAGACAGCTTGCACCTGTCATCCCTAGGCTTTCGAATACTGACCAAGGCACTTGCTGCCCCCATAGTGCCTTTTTTTAGCCAAGGCTCAAAAGTCAAACCCACCTCTGTAAACAGCACAAATAAAAAAATGAGGGTTATGCTACTCAATGTTAGGAGTTTAAATCTCAAAATGCATGCGCTCAAAGCACTCCTCAGTATGGATAACGTCAACATCTGTGCAGTAACTGAAACCTGGTTCAAGGCTCCACACAGCACCCCAGCATTACCGGGTTACAACTCATACCACACATTTCGGCCACAGAACATGGACCGAAACACAAAAAGAGGGGGTGTATCCATATTCTTCAAGGATACCTACACCTCCAGGTTAGTGGTGCAGCATGATACCTCCGAGATCATCCATGTGCAACTAACATCAGGCAAATCTGCAATGCAAATTGTGGCCTGCTACAGATCACCCTCCATAACCTAGGACCACCACTCCGCCTTTCTGGAGATACTGGAAAACATGAAGGTCCTACCGAACACCCTGATATTGGGCGATTTTAATTACCCTACTGTTAACTGGGAAAACTACTCAAGTACAGACTCCCAGGTCCAGCGCTTCCTGGAATTTATCAACTCAAATGCCTTGGATCAGCTGGTAAACTCCCCTACCAGAGGTGAAAACATATTGGACCTGGTCATCACCAACATGGGCGACAGGTGTTCCACACCAGAGATCAACCTGTCACTGGTTAGATCAGACCATAAACTAATCACTCTGAATGTCCACATCACACCACCACCTCCAACCAAGGAAACCACAGTGAAAAACTTTTCTATAGCAAACTTCACTTTACTTAAGACAGAGGTGGTAAATTTCACAGCCCCCATGCTAAAGGATAACAGTCTCCACAGGCTACGTGCCCATAGAATGGCGTACAGCAACAGTTATTCCACTCCACAAAGGAGGGGCCACAACTGACCCTGGTAACAATCGCCCCATAAGCCTGACTAGCCTAGTCTGCAAGGCTATGGAGCGCATCATCATGGAACTCATTAACAAAGACATTGGGAACCTCCAAACACTTGACCTGACCCAGTTCGGCTTTGTTAAGGGCAGATCATGCCTACTAAACCTGGTTGACTTCTTCCAGACAGTCACCAAGGCCATAGATGAGGGGAGGCTAGTTCACACAGCCTACCTTGACCTCGCCAAGGCTTTTGACACCATTCCCCCCTCAGGAATTATAGAAAAACTCACCAGCCTGAACATAAACCCCTACATCACGAGATGGGTTGCCAGCTGGCTTACAGACAGAACTCACACGGTAAGAATAGTGAGCTCCAGATCCCACTCTAAACCAGTCACAAGTGGTGTCCCGCAAGGCTCGGTCCTGGGACCCCTACTGTTCGGCATATACGTCTCAGAAGTACAGGCAGACACAGGAGGACTATGGCTAACCAAGTTCACCGATGACTACAAACTGGGAGCCATAACTGACTCTCCAGCTGACATGGACATTCTCCGAAAGGGCCTTACTGAGATGGACACCTGGTGTCAAAGTCATGGTATCAAGCTAAATGCCAAAAAATGCATAGTCATCCCATTTGGGAAAAACAAAACACCCATGAATTACCACATAGGTGGCAGCCCCCTTAATACAGAAGAGGTAATAAGAGATCTGGGGACCCAAGTAGATAGTAATCTCTCCTTTGACAATCATAATGCCAAAGTAGTTAGGAAATCCTTCTATGTAGCCCATCTAATTACTACAGGGTTTGCATCTAGAAATAAAGAGGTTATAGTGCCCCTCTACTCGTCACTCATCAGACCCATCATAGAGTACAATGCCCCATTTGGGATGTACCTCACAAGACACTTCCAACAGCTGGAAAGAGTACAAAAGTACCTCACCAAGAGGATTACTGGCCTCAAACATATGTCCTATGCAACCCGACTGGAAAAACTCCAGCTGTACTCAGTCGCATATTGCTTACTCAGAGGTGATCTCTGCCTGACTTACAAAGCCATGTCCAACTCAGAATTGATGGACATGCTCCACCTAAAGAAATCCAAGTCACTGCGAGATTGGTTTGCTGTGTGTTAGACAGTTTACTCTGTAAAGGCTGTTTTGGCCGAGGCGCTAGGAGAACAACGTTTTTCTTGGATTATTCAAAATTATTGCTGCTATTTTCATTGTGTTTTTCCACTAGTTATTTGCTGTGGAATTAAAAGTATTTTTATCTGGAATTGAAGTCATTGGTTTTTCAGATGTGGTATTACAACTTTTTCATTTTGGTGGTTTTTGTTTGACATGGCCAGTGACTCTTTTCCGACTTTACCCCGCATTTTTCGTGAAGCGGGTTTAGAACTTTCACAGAATAATGAATCTGTTATTATTCCTTCTGGGTCAAGAACTGTGATTGGTAACAGAGAAGAAATGGGTCGTCTACATAATGCTGGTTCGAATGAACAGCTTTCTAATAGGCAAGTTAATGTTTTCAAAAAATGGGAAGAATCAAGGTTACATGTTGCCGCTAATCCCTTTGCAGCTGTAGGTAAGCGTACAGAATTGTCTACTTATCCTGCAGCACAGGAACTGTGTAATCAATTAGAAAAGTTGCTGTTTAAAGAGACTGCTACTTTTTATAATTTGAACAGTCTACAAAGGTACCAAGAACTACAAATAACGCCTAGGGGGCTTAGAACTGTTAAAAATCCTTCAGCTCCATTTGAATTATCTGAGGAGCAAGAACAAAAATTTCATGATAGATGGATTGCTGTGGCCCATCGACGTAGCATGGAATGGGTTGCCATTCTTATAGACAGAGATAATTACAAAAGAAATAAAATATTAGAGGAGACTAAAAAGGTGTGTGAGGAAGTGGCTAAGGTTTCTTCTGATTCGACACTAGAAACTTTTTTGGTGAATATCAATGACCGTCTTTCTTCCTTTGAAAAAGATTTAATACAAAGGAAGAAAAATAAATTGCAGAGAGACTTGCGTGATTATGAAAAAAAGAAAGCTTTTATTTTGTCATCTAATTTACCAACTAAACAGCAGAGAGTGAGCTTTCAGAAGCAAGGGAACCAAGGCTATCATAATAACCATAGTTTTTATTCTGCTGAAAGTGGAGCTTTTTCTATGGAAGAAGAAGGTGTCGATAATGATTATCCAGCTTTGTCAAGGCCTGGTAACACGGAATTTTTTCGTTCCAACTTTCGTGAACAAGGTAATGCGGAAAACAACACTAGAAAGAGAGGATGGCAGGGACATGGCAATTTTAGGGACCAGGGCCATGGCCCGTATAAACGTAGCAGATGGACTAACTGATCAGGTATTACATCAAGTACAGACTTTATGGACAGAACATGATTTATCTAATTCCTATGTAATTAATTTGTCTAATTATGAATTTGATAATGATGAAATGGGTGTTTTACAAAAAGGGCTTAAATTTATTCCTACTGTCTTTCCTAGAATGCATGAAATTAAGGCTGAACTTTTTAAACTGATCCAGAAAATGCATTTGAAAGAATATTTTTATAATAATGAATTATGTATAAGGTCTTCAGATGAAATGTATGATTCTGTCAGTGATGAAAGTTTTTATTCATGTGAATCAGATATAGAGAGTAATGCATATACTTTATTTGATATTAGTAAGATTTCTACCAAAAGTACATTTATGCCACCATTTAAAAATGTGAATATTCAAAAATTTTATAATGCTATGAATTTAATGATTGAAAAAGAATTACATGAATTTTTTGGCATGGAAAAGTATTATAATTTAACTAAAAATAAATGGTTTAAATTAAAAGAGCTTGGGAAGAATGACAACATTGTTTTTAGTTAGTTGTCATGAATTCTTCTATGTATCATAAGATGTGTATGTTACATTTGAATAACATGGAAGTGTACATGAAAGTTAATCATGATTTTTTGTATAAAGCTCAACAAGAGTATCGTAAGTTAATTGATAAAGGGGTTAGGTTACATTACTTTTTAGCTGCTGAAGCATATAAGAAATTTATTAATAAGGAAAATATCATTGCAAAATTCTTTTGCTTCCAAAAATTCATAAGAATTTACAACATCCTCCAGGACGCCCTATTGTGTCTACTATAGGATATTTTACACACAATTTGGGATGTCTTTTACATGAAATATTGCTTAAGGAAGTGATTAAGCTTCCTTCATATATTAAAGATTCATTTGATTTTTTGGATAAAATAAAAAACATTAGATGGTTGGAAGATATGTATTTTATAGTTGTTGATGTAACTAGTTTATATACTTATATTAAACATATATATGGATTGGAAGCAATACAATTTTTTCTAGGGGACAGCCCAAGAACACATTATATTATTGAATTAGTTCATTTTTGTTTAAACAATAATATTTTTACATTTGATGGAAGTCTCTATCAACAACAACAGGGTACGGCAATGGGGGCAGCTTTTGCCCCCATGTATGCCAATTTGTTTATGGGTTATATGGAAAATACCCATATATATAGAGATTCATTTTTTCAAAGATATGTTAAACATTATTTTAGATTTATAGACAATCTTATTTTTATTTGTTATAAAGGTAAAGAAAAAGTTGATCAATTTTTGAGTTTTTTGAATAGTAATCAGTTTGGAATTAGATATGATCAGGCTCAGGTTGGTGTTAAAGTAGTTTTTCTTGATATGACTTTAGAAGGGCTTAGTGGTGAAAAAGTTAAGACTAGTATTTATAGAAAATTTAATCAACAAAACTTAATGTTACAGGGTACTAGTTGTCATCCTCCTAGTACCTTGAATGCTATTCCATATGGAGAATTATTAAGAATAAAAAGGTTATGTAATGATGAAAACGAAGCTGTAAAAGAAGTGATGAGAACTATGAATATGTTTTTTCACAGAGGTTATGATAAATATAATATAGTGGAAAATTATTTGAAAATTTATAAAAATTATAATGTTTATAGAGAGGGTAATAATATAAGAAAAGTTATAGGTAATAATCAAATGATGGAGAATGACAGTATGTTTTTTGTTACTAGGTATACAGTTTTTTCAGAGAAGTTTAATAAATTATTAAAAGAATATTGGAAAATAATTACCAAGCAAGTGTGTAGTTTATCAGTAATGACACTCAGGTTCTCCTTTCAGAGGGGACGTAACATTCAGGACTTTTTAGTTCATAGTAAATTTAAGAGACCTACAAAATTCATAATTAATAGTATAAGAAGTTTAGGTACTAGTGCTTATGGCAAATGCTCCATATGTCTATATATAGTGCCCACGTTCCATTTAATTAATGGAAAGAAATTTCAAACACAAGATGTTTTTACTTGTACTACCAAGGGCATTATTTATGCAATAAAATGTTCTTGTAATTATTTTTATATAGGTGAAAGTAAGAGAAGTTTAAGTGAAAGAATTAAAGAGCGTGTTAGGGATATATAAAAAAAAATTAGTTAGCCCTGTGGCAGAACATTTTAATTCAGTACACAATGGGGTAATTGATAGTTTAGCAGTTACTATTTTGGAACATGTATTTGTATATTTTTCTAGTGATGAATTTTTGAAATATTTACTAAGAAAAAAAGAGTCTATTTTTATAATGAAGTATAATACTTTGCAGCCCTTTGGGCTTAATAAGGAATGCCATTGGCAAAGTTTTATTTAATTTTTGTTATGTTATTTTAAATAATGTTAATGTTGCTTTAAGATTTTAATTAATTAATTGATTGAATGTGTTTGAAGAAAGTTATAAATTGGTTTGCTGTGTGTAGACAGTTTACTCTGTAAAGGCTGTTTTGGCCGAGGCGCTAGGAGAACAACGCTTTTCTTGGATTATTCAAAATTATTGCTGCTATTTTCATTGTGTTTTTCCACTAGTTATTTGCTGTGGATTTAAAGTATTTTTATCTGGAATTGAAGTCATTGGTTTTTTGGACGTGGTATTACAACTTTTTCGTTTTGGTGGTTTTTGTTTTATATGTCCTATGCAACCCGACTGGAAAAACTCCAGCTGTACTCAGTCGCATATTGCTTACTCAGAGGTGATCTCTGCCTGACTTACAAAGCCATGTCCAACTCAGAATTGATGGACATGCTCCACCTAAAGAAATCCAAGTCACTGCGAGCCACTCACTCTAGTGAACTAAACCTCACCACAAGAAGAAATAGAACATGCTGGAGGGATAGATTCCTGTCACAGAGACATGCTTTGGAACAAAATTCCTAACTACAGTAGACAGAGCCCCTCACTAACACTCTTGAAGAGAAACCTTGACGAGTGGATGGGTAACAGAAAATACACCCCTGGGATCACTTCATTGGCAATCCTCCTCCCTTTATAAATATTTTCATGGAAACATTTCACCAGTTCTTCTATGTTCCAAGTCATTTAATGATATTATACCATGCGGTCTGCTTTGTGTTTGAGTTGAAACTAGTGGCTACACAAGTTTTGTGGGTGCAGTAATTTAAGATTACTTTCTGACATTTGAATGACATTAATGAATATTTTTTTATTAAACAGGGTGGGATTGACCCTGCTCCATGATGTAGAAGATACAGCCCTGCCTATAACCAAGATGACATCAATTTGAGTAACAACTTGGGCACTGTAGTTGCCAGGGGAAGGGAGCATAACAGAGAGTAGCTGATACTGGATTGTCTATCCTGGGAGAATGGAGGTGAACCAGTATTCCATACTGCTAGAACAAGTAGAGATTTGCAGGCAATGAAACAACATAAAGACTAGGGTATTTGGCCTTGATTCTATCAAGCTGGTGACAATAGCCCTCATTAGTATGTGGGTGCAAGCACATACACACACAGGGAGGGTACAGTCTATTACATCCTGACTAGATGAGCGACATGGTGTCAGAAGTGGGATTCCAGAGCTACGAGATACAGAGATAACAGTGAAGGTAAACTAAGAAAAACAAGCACGAAAAAAAGTCCAGAAAAGAAACAAAGGTAATGAAAACTTGTACGAACAGTTTATTTTATAAAAAAGATAACTGGAGCATTACAAGGGCACAAACCGCATTATTAGACAAGTGAGAGGCACAAAAGGTTTATTGATTAAGCAAATTGTTTAAAATTAAGATATTTGATAAAACAATTGTCAGACAAGCAAAATGAGTGTGTTTAAAGCAAAATGGGCATGTTTAGAGTAAGACGAGCACAAGAAAAGTACAATGGGCATGAAAAGAGATTAATTGAGCAAAACAAATGTAATAAGCGTAAAAGGGCAGATTAAGCATAAATAAAGCAAGGTAACTGTATGTTCTTGGCAAAGTGCTGTGTTTTGGCATAACTACTACTTTGTATTGTATCAAGGGCATAACTAGAGTTATTCGGAGTATCTCAAAGTGTGTAAAAGTGTGTGCTTATTACTGTTCATGTATTTTCAAGAGTTTATTTGTGTGCAAAGTGCAACTATTTCATGAAGTACAGCCATCTTGAAATGTTTTTTGTGCTGTGTGTGGGTATATTCACAAATGTAGACAGCATGCAACACATGGCAAGCAGAAGCAGGCCTAAGCACATGGCAGCCACAGGCCCTGCTGGTTCACTAGGGAAACCACGTAGTTTTCCAGCAAGTTTTAAGAAAGGCGCATGCTCAGTACAGTACAGGCATGAGTCAGCAAAACCTAAATACAGTTTTATTGTTAACTGCCGCAATTGTGGTGCTAATCATGAGTCTAAAAGAGAGAAATGCTTAGCATTTGGTCAGCAATGCCACAAGTGTAAAAATGGAACCATTTTCAAAAGTGTTTCAAATCAAGTAAACCTCAAACAGTTTTAAAGAAGGGTCACTCGAAAAAGCAAGTTGATCATATAGAGAGCTGCAACTCTACTTTCTACGTAGATGGTGTATCAGTAATTGTTGAAAAGGCTGAAGCAGTGAATTTGTTGGCAAAGAACAAAGTGTTTTGTACTGCCAGATCAATGGTAAATCCACAGAGTTCAAAGAAGACACTCGTTCAAAGTGTAATGTTATATCAGCAGACACATTTGCTAAGGGGAGAACTAATGAACATCTCAATGAGGCTAGTAGTGAGAGATTTGTTGCTTATGGAGGTGAAGAAATTCAAACCGAAGGCTCAGTAGTGCTTTCATATTATTTGACTAGGAACTGTTACAGCTCATTATTCTATGTAGTTTGAAGACCTGTGCAGTCATTATTGGGTTTCAGAGACAGTTTGAGAATGAATCTGCTTTGTTTTACCAAAGACGTTTATCATATAAGCACATATCCTAGTTCCAATTTTTCTGAAGCCATTTTCTCAGAGCATGCTGATGTTTTTGTTGACAAGTTGGTCAAACTTCCAGTTGTGTATTCTATGAAGTTAGACCCAGAGGTCACTCCAGTAGTCAGACCAACAAGAAAAGTTACAGTAGCTATGCAAGATAAAGTCAAAGCTCATTTGGATAAAATGGTGCAGCAAGGTGTAATTTGTCCAGTTACAGAACAAACTGAATGGGTGTCATCCATGATAGCAGCCCACAGGTAAGGATCAGATGAAATCAGAATATGTATTGACCCAAGAGATTTGAACAAAGCATTAAAGAGACAGCATCATCCAATGTGTACGGTTGAAGAGGTCACAGTCCTAATACAGAATGCCACTGTTTTTTCTGCCGTGGATGCAAAAAGTTCATTTTGGTAAGTGATGCGGGATCGCAAATCCTCATTACTGACTACTTTTGGTACCCCGTTTGGCAAATATAGATTCCTGAGGATGCTATTTGGAATAAATTCTGCAAGTGAAGTCTTCCAGTGTGCAATGGAAAAAATGTTTTTAGGTTATCCTTGTGCCGTAATAGTAGATGATTTACTGGCTGGAGGCAATGGTGAAGCAGAGCTTGATAGAAACCTTAAGAAAGTTCTAGACAGAGCACATGAAGTGAACTTAAAACTCAATCCTCTAAAGTGCAAATTCAGACTACCAGAAGTTACATATGTTGGTCATTTATTTACCAGCATTGGCTTAAGACCAGACCCGTCTAAGCAAGCAGCCATTCTTAAGATGCCAGCACCTGATAATGTTCAAGCTCTACAGCATTTCCTTGGCATGGTCAACTATTTAGGCAAGTTTATACCAAACGTCAGTGAGTTGACAGCACCTTTAAAAGAGCTAGCACACAAAAATGTTACATGGTCTTGGTTGGAACAGCACCAGAAAGCATTTGAAGACCTTAAGCAGAAAATTGCCACCCCATCTACATTAAGATACTATGATGTCAATAAACCAGTCGCTGTTTCCTGTGGTGCTTCAAAATTGTGTCTTGGTGCAGTTATTCTTCAAGAAGGCAGACCAGTAGCCTATGCATCTACAGCACTTACCTAAACTGAGATACAATATGCTCAAATTGAGAAAGAACTTTTGGCAATAGTATTTGCATGTTCAGTGTTTTGTGATTATATTTATGATCAAGCTATTCAGATCAAAACTGATCACCAACCTCTAGTTACTATTCTAAAAAAGCCTATGCATTCAACTCCAGCAAGATTACAAAAAATGATGCTCAAATTACAAAAGTACAACTTCAAAATGGTCTATACAAAAGGCAAACTTCTTTATCTGGCTGATACCTTATCTAGATCGTCCAGAAATACAACAGAACAGCTTGACACAGAGAATTTTTGACTTTGATGTAATTGCGGTGCGTAATTGTTCTACCATGAGACTTGATGAGCTGAGAGATCATACAAAGACTGATCCAGTTTGGCAAAAGCTCAACCACTACATTAATGTTGGATGGCCATCAAAGCAGTCTAGTGTTCCGCCTGATTATTTTCCTTACAGAGATGAGATGTTGATGGAAGATGACATTATTTTTTAAGGTATTAAAATTGTTGTTCCTGCTTCCTTACAACATGAATATATCCAGATTTTGCATCATGGTCACCCAGCTTCCAAATCTAACAAACAGAAGGGTGAGAGAACTAGTATTTTGGCCTTCACTAGTAAAAGACATTGATAAAGTGCTTTCTTCTTGTTCAGTATGTAATAGTTTTAAAACGCATTTGCAAAGAGAACCACTTCAGCTAAGTCAAGTTCCTGAACTACCTTGGTCAACAGTAGCCACTGACATATTCGAGTGGAACAATCAACATTACTTAGCATTGGTAGACTCTTATTTGAAATAGTTTGAGATTGACTTACTACCTAATCTAACATCCACCACTTTTGTCACTAAGTTGAAATGCCATTTCTCAGTCCATGTAGCCCACACAAAGTTGTTTCTGACAATGGTACTCAACTTACTAGTCAGTTATTTCAGAAATTTGCAAGAGAATGGGACTTCGTACATGTTACTAGCAGTCCTGAATATCCACAGTCAAATGGTCTGGCTGAACGTACAGTGCAGAGTGCAAAGCAATTACTTGAAAGGTCAAAGCATGACAATACTGATGTCTTTTTGAATTTACTTAATCTAAGAAACATTCTCCCTGATGATATACTTGGTTTGCCTGCTCAGATACTTCTATCCAGGCAAACTAGAACAGCACTGACAATTAGTTTCAGTTTATTGAGGCCTAAAGCTAAAAACAATAGAACCATCAGAGCCCAATTAGTCAGAAAGTGTTCTATCCAGACGTCCAGTAATGATAAATTGAGCAGATTTCTTCGTCCATTGGAAGAAGGAGAGACAGTGAGGATACAAACGCCAAAAGGTTTTGACTGGATTGGTCAAGTAACAGGTATATGTACCAAGCTGAGATCCTACTTCATAGAATCTGAGGGCGTGAAGTACAGGAGAAATCACAGACATCTTCTTCCTGTACCAGAATCGATATCGCAGCATTGCTCCTGTGATACAGACTCTAGATCTCAGAGCAATCCAGACAATATTCCTGTTTCAGAATGTGTCTTACCTTCTGATTCCAACTCTGATGAGGTTTCTGATATTCCTAAGGTTGAACATTCAGCAGAGACAGTTCCAGTTGCTAAGTCTAATCCTGAGTTTTATGTCACATGATTTGGTCGCACTTCCAGACCTAGTGTGAAATACACACCGACTTGGACATAACTGCATATACGTACATAGTTCTGTATGTGTTTTGAAACATGAGGATAAATGGTACGTAATAAAAAGTGTAATTTAAAATATTCCTATTAACAATGAAGAATTCTATATTTACATGCATAAGAAGTATCTCTAGTGATACAAAGCAAGATGGTTTAGTAACTTGCTTCACTAAGGGCTAAAACAGTGAATGTTATCAAACACATTACAAATCACAAAGTGATTTTGCAGCTCACATTTAGAAAGTAATGTGTTTGAAAACATGCATTTAAATACTACAGCAACTAACCATCACACACAAAATCTTCCGTCAGCCTTCTAATACTACGATACTTAGTACCTACTACAGCAACTAACCATCACCCACGAAATCTTCCGTCAGCCTTCTAATACTACGATACTTAGTACCCTCATTACTCCTTATAAAAACCTCTCTTCCTTGCGCTCTGCTACCAAGCTTCTAGCTGCCTCCTATAAATCCAACAACAAAGCTGGGAACTGTTTGTTCTCCAACTGTAATGGACCTATCTGGAACAAGCTTCCAAGTGAACTTACTGCACTTACTTCTTTACCCACTTTCAAGAAGCATCTAAAAACTTTGCTTAATTCCCAATGGCTCTGTCCTTGTACGAACCCTGACTGAACTTTTTATTCCCTCTACCTTTTCTTAGTCACTTAAATCTTTACTAGGTTTCTACAGTACTATTTTTCTCTATGCTCAATTTATCAATTCCACTGAACTAAAAAAAAAAAAAAAAAACAATTTTTTTTCACCTGTTGTATTTTCTTGGTTATGCTTTTGAAACAGTCTATGTACTACTTTCCATTTGTAAAATATTTATTTTTTTGTATAACAAGTTTTGTTCTATATTGCTGTGTTTTTGTGGAGCTTTTCTCCCCGGACCTCTACTGAAAATGGACATGTATCCAACTAGACTAGCCCGGTCAACAAATGTAAAATAAAAATAAAATAAATAAATTGTCAGTTACAATAGGTAAAATAATAACAGTTATCAAGGAAAGGTAATAATTTCCCTTAACATGGATTATCTCATGTAAGTAAAACGTTAACCATGAGTTGCATGGCTTGTTAATGAATTCAATAAATGTCATGTACTTTTACCATAAGTTGGTGATTTCATAATGTATTAGGGTGCTACAGTCACCTGAATAGACAGCAATATTTATAGCCTCATTACTTATTTCTGAAGCATTAACATTTCTCACAATACTGAAAGGCTGACCTTGTAGACTAAGCAGATTCATGCAGCATCATGCTTTAAATGGAATCTAGATGACTGGATGGGTACCCACAAATTCATCCTGGGCATGACTAACCTAGCGTAGCCCCCGTTAGAGAAATGGGGTACAGCTAAAGGGTGGGTACTGGCAAGGTTTAAATGGTCATGAGACTCGCTTGCCTTGAAATTGCTATGAATCCTATGAAAAAATGAAGATTATAAATGTAGAAGGAAGTTATCTATAAAGGCAAAAAAACATGATATGTGAAATATTATGAATGAGATGTAATTCATAACCCAAATATATTTATGCATAATATAGGATGTCTTAATATCATGAGGCTTTTCTCTTGTTGAATGCTATACTGAAAGGGAAGATTATTCAAGAATCAATCCACTTTTTGGTAATTTGCACATGTGTGTGTGTGTGTGTGTGTGTGTGTGTGTGTGTGTGTGTGTGTGTGTGTGTGTGTGTGTGTGTGTGTATGTGTGTGTGTGTGAATATGCATGTGTGCAAGTGTGTGGGTAGATATAGATGTAGGGGATGTTATTTATATATATATATATATATATATATATATATATATATATATATATATATATATATATATAGATTCAATTTATAAACTTGAAATACTGAAATATTGAATTTCAGTATTTCGAGACTATAAAATTGAAACACCGAAAAAACAAAAAAGAAAACCACAAAACCCAAAACCGAGACCATTAAAGCACACACACAAACACGACTACACCTACCTCCACACAACACACACACACATACTTACTATAAGCAGGGAGGCAAGTCCCCCTGCACCCCCCCATGTGGGGGCTGCACCCCCACACCCCCACTTATATAAACTAACTCTGAGGTCACACTAAACACGAACACACACAAAACCCACCAACATACATTCTACACCCCCCTCGTACAAGCACACATCACACAGATACAAACACCACCACTGTCAACACTGACACACTCACACTCTCACCTACATATCCTAACCCACAGCTAACACTCCCCGACACACTCACAACACACAAACCCTCCCCAAAATCCTTAAAAATACCACACTTACCTAACGCTCCGTCAGTACCACAGGTTCGACATTTCCGGGTTCGATATTCTGTAGTTTCGCACATCTGCAGATTTTGACACTTTGGTCTCGAGATATTGAAATTCGGCATTTCAGTATTTTGAGATACCAAAGTGTTTCTATATATATATATATATATATATATATATATATATATATATATATATATATTACTACGGTTGATTGAAAACTCACTTGATTGAAAATGAAATTACTAGGACCACTTCATGGAAAGCTTACTTCACTGAAAACTTACTTGACTGAAACTCATTTCGTTGAAAGTTATACATGGCCTTTTCCCCACTGTAGTGGAACACTGGAGTTAGTATATAAAGTAAGGGGGTGTGGGGGGGCACAGCCCCTTCACATTAGGGGGTGTGGGGGGTGAAGCCCCCCACATTTCTTGGTTATATATTCTTTTTTGGAAACAGTTATTTATTGCACTTGTAAGTATCACTGTGTATAGTTTAAAATATTTATAATATGTGGGGGGGGGGGCTGTGCCCCCCACACCCCCCCTTGCTTTATATACTAACTCCAGGGTCGCACTACAGTGGGGAAAAGGCCATTTATAACTTTCAGCAAAATGAATTTCAAAGAAATGAGTTTTCAGTGAAGTGAACTTTTCAGTGAAGTGGTCCTAGTAATTTCATTTTCAGTCAAGTATATATATATATATATATATATATATATATATATATATATATATATACATATATATACATATATATATATATATATATATATATATATATATATATATATATATATATATAGTTTACTATCAAAACATTGAACATGCAAACCTAATGCTATCAAAACTGTGGTTTACATGTTCGATGTCTGGAATATTAATTAGGTTGGAATATCAACAACCTAATTAAGGAGAAGTCAGATTCGACTTCGCAAGGCTGTTATCCCCTGTACAGCACTACGTACGGACCAGATCCGTACTGCACATTGCTGCACCCCCCACACCCCCTGCAACTTATATATTCTAACTCCAAGATCACACTACAGTGCAGAAAAGGGTATATCTCTCGATCACACTGTCCCATGATCTCAACATAAACATTGCCCATGTATGAGTGAATGTACAGTGGCATTCGCTGAAAAGGGGACTCACAGAATTCACAGTTGGCAATATGGAAATCGGACAACTAATGTTCGGCATTTCCATAGTCGCCTAACCATCATTCTGCACTTTAGTAGTAAACCTATATATATATATATATATATATATATATATATATATATATATATATATATATATATATATATATATATATGTCTGTGTGTGTGTGGATCTACTTCACGTGACTGAAAACTCAAAATACTTAATTTCATTTGACTTAGACCACAATACTTAATTTTCAAAATACTGAAAACTCATTTGACTGAGTCTCATTATCCTGAAAGCTTACAATCCTGAAGTTCAAAATACTGAATTTTAAGCCATAGATATACACATTTGCAACACCAATGACTAACTCTTTCCAAAACTTAAAAACTACTTACTTACCTTCTTAACAGAAACCGGACGATATAAAACCAAACTAGGTGTGGGGGGGGGGCTAGCCCCACCAACTATATATACTAACTCCAGGATCGCACTACAGTGGGGAAAAGAGCATATACCTTTTACTTACCTTACAGTACTATACACACTGCTGCCAAGAGCACACAAAACATCCACTATATTACTTTAGATACTTCCCATAAAAATGTATGGAGACATACCCACATTTAGAAACACTACAACACTACTTTCTATGCTACTATTGGTATTCTGATAGTCGGCACTTTAAGTTACAGTAACTTTTTTTATCACAAGCAAGTCACAGGTGAAAGGAAACCACATCACGTCTATGGCTTAAAATTCAGTATCATGAAATTCAGCATTGCAGGCTTTTAGTATATATGCCCATCTGTATGTAATTATATAGAGAGATTTACATGCACATATATTTATATGTATGTTTGATAGGAATGACATACATGTACATCATGTCTCATGGGATTCAGAATTTTAATTCAGTACCATACATACTGAAAGAGCTCAAGTTACTTTATACCAGTGCCAGAAGTACAGGATAAAAGACATATGAACTTGTTTGCTGCATTTTTAAAATGAGTGCCTATTATTACAGGATGCATGCCACTGCTGAGAACTGGAGACAAAACATCAGAGGACAAAATAGGCATACTCATTACAGAGTAATGAAAAAAGCAGATGGCTTACTATGTTTATTTGTAAACACCTTTATTAAAATTATCACTTAAGACAGAGGCAAACAAACATTAACAGAAGAGAAAACAAACCATTTTAACATTTAAATACAATATACATCACATATATTTTCTTTGTTACTATCATCAGTCTAACATAACATAAATTGCTGAATCCCTGCCTGCCCTTAAACCTCACTCTTCCTCCTCCTGAACATTCTGCATGCATTGCTTCAACAGTTTCCGTTTACTTCTAAGTAATTTGCTCCTTCCCTTTTCTAAAGATCCCATTTACAGTTCTTTTATCTGTTTTATAATATTCAATACCTCAATTACAGTTGATATAGGCTTTCCCCGAGATTCAGTAACGCCTACACTATGTGTACACCGTTCGGAGTGAACAGACAACACAGACATAACTCACACCTTCTTCCTCCTAATTTCAGTTTTTCAACTGATATTCTTGCAGTTTTAAATAATGACAGGGATTCATAAAGGTTATAATGAAGTGTAGAGTACATGTACACTTAGTGTAATCTTTCTGAGTGAATAGAAAGCATAAAAATGTGATAAGAATGTTCTTGAATGGGTGCATACCTATCATGTACACAGTCAAGGCTTTATTGTATCTGGCCCTTTGATTTCCATTTTCCAGTAATTCCTTTTTTAGCAGCCAGCAGAATTAAACGTAATAAGGCCTTACAATTTCTAGGCAATTCAGATCCTGTATCCCTGCTCAAAAGAATCATTTCTTTACTTACAGCCATTTGCTCACCCAATATTTCTGATAGAATACTCTGTAGGGAATTTTTAAAATCTGCCAACTCATTACACTCCCAAAATATATGCTTTCAGTTACCCTTTCTTCCTCATCACACCTCCAACATTTGCTATCCACCCGAAGGAAATTTCTTTGAAGTCTGCCTGGGGTATGCAAACATTGCATACAAAATGCCTATGCAAACACTGGCTTACTATCTATATTCATAATAATAGCTTATTGCTCTGTAAACCATAACTTAGGACCAAATAATACTGAAACTGTTTTGCTAAACATAATCTGGGATAACTATAGTAAAATTGTACGTAGTTGGCTGCATTTTACAGATCTCCAAGTAGACAGTAACACTGTGGACTGGATCCTATAAACATTGGCAAGGCTTTATAAAAGTTATACCTGATGATAAAATATGAGTACTATGTGATCCAATTGTACTTTATGTAACCTAAAAAAATATTACATAACAGCAGAGTTATGTAAAAGTAGTTAACAGATAAAACATACCAAACATAGTGACATATGACCTCTACAAGGTAGTGCATAAATATATGATTATAAAATAAGTAGAGAGCACTGGTTGTAATAAAATTAATATTTCATAACAACTAATCTCAGAACATGTAGCTCCATTTCATGTTCTGGTTTTAATAAGGCTAAATAAAGCTACTTAAAAACAAGAAGTAGGAATAGTTTGTAGTTCACTGTCAATGCAAGTTGTAAGGGATTAATTTTATAGTAAAGTAATAGACCTTTTGAGTAAATGTATAAGAATGATTTGTAAAATGACTAGGTATATTGCAGTACCTGTAAAAAGGATGAACCATCTAATAACAATACTAAAGAGCACTATCTAAGTTTTTTAATCGCCAAGTGCTCTGCAGGGATATATAAAAGCAGTTAGATGTAGTGTTAGCACTGAATTAATGCTAGTTACTGATATAAACAGAACATGGTGACAATTTGTTCATCTGAGATGAGAGTGGCATCAATATCAGCTATGAGCTAGGACATCAGCTAGGCTGGCTGGCAGTATGTAGATAAATAGTGGTAGAACAGACTCGTCTCTTTAGAAGGATGAGGTAACAGGGTGGAGATCCCCTGACTTGTATGAAGTGATATGCAATACAAGAATTGCACTGCTATTTATAGTCAGCACTGGTGAGTAACAGTAGCTAAAGAAGAAGACCTAACATCTAGTGTCATCATTCCTCCGAGAACCATAGAAAAACTAAACAATGGGTAAAAACCTCCCAGCTAATCTCAGGCCACCACTGCCAGTTTCTCACTATATTTAAAATACAAAACACATGCAGCTCACACTTAACAGCTCCAATTACCAATAGTAAAGACTGATACCAAAACATTAAAACAATATAAGAGATGTCTCCAATGGTAATAAGACAGCACAAATAAAACTCTCATGCCACACCAGTTCATAAGGACACTGAAGTATTGTTGTAAGATACATTGACTTCTGTCATTTGTTTGTACCAATAATCACATCTCACATATAATTTTAATGATGCCATTTTTAAGTATATTTCATTATTACAATACTAAAGCAGGAGCAGATCCAGAAGTATTCAGAAAGTGGCTTATGCTGCATCATGGGTATAAGGCGGCAGAGCATGTTTACATAGTGTTTTTTTGTTTGTTTGTTATGTGGAGCCATGTGGTAGCCCAGATAGCTGGAATTTTGTAAATAATTATATGTCACATGAAAATATTAATATGATTTATATAGAAAAGTGACACTGCCAGCCCAGCTATCTGGAATTTTATAAATAATCATATGTCATTTGTGAATAATATTATGATCCATAGGCTTGTCTTACATATGTACGAGAACTATATGTATGCGTATATTAAACTACTGGAGCAGAAGTGTGTGTTGAACTGTGTGTTATGTACTAAGCTTCAATTATGTAACCACAGTGTACCCTACTGGAAAAGAACAGAAATGTTTATGGACTATGTGCCTGTGCAAATGTGTGTTTTCATGGTTGAAGCTGGAACATACAGAGTTAACTTGCAAACCCCCAAGAAAATAAGTTGAAAAGTAAAGTGTTTTACAATTGTGTTTCAATGCAGCTAGAAGACAGGACGTCTAGGCTAAAAGTTTATTTCTATTGTCTTTAAACAGAAATAATTACTAGGTTTCAAATGTAAAAGTGTTAATTGTTTTATGACTTCCAGTTGTAGGCAAACTTCTGAGAGATATGTACTTCTGACATAGAGATGTTAAAAATTCAGTTGGTATCTGTTAGCCTGGGAACTGAAGGCAGGTGACAAATAGTGATGTCATCCAGCTAACCCAGCAGTAATGTGTATTGTTAATTTAAGAACCATCTCAGAGAGTGAGTCTATGCATTTTGTATTTGTCTTTGGACCTAGAAACATCCCACTCATCAGCACTTCTGCCTTAAGGGAAATTGTACTTTACTGTGTGTGTAGTTGACATCCTCCAGATGTGCACATCCCTCACTGGTGCTAGTGGTGAGGATTGAGGCTCCTTGATTACTGGGCCAGTGCAGGGGCATCACTAGGAGCATAGATACAGTTATTATTAGATTTGTTTATTTTAAGAAAAAAGCAAGTGGGGGGATTGATGATTGTCTGAATATTGTCTGGATAGTGCCTTCCAGTCGGATTTTCTCCTAGTGCTGGTGTCTGACATGATGAAATGAAAATGTAAGCCAGTCATCATTTATTTTGAGTGAAAAAAACAAAACAAACAGTAGGCATCGGTTGGACAAACACATAAGCATGACAAGTGAAAAATTAAAATGGTAGAATAAAACAGATTATAATGTCAAAACCGAACACTAGATGTGAAGACTTTTATAGCTGAAAGAAAAATATAAAGACCTACAGCAGTAAGATATTACAGGAAGTGACCACATTCTGAATTTATATTGCCAGCACAATGTATCAGAAATGTAATATTTCTAGTGGAAGTCCTTACCATCTTAGAATTAGCAGCAGCATACAAGAAGATGGTTTTATGGCTTGGAAATGTGACCTACTTATAAATACAAGTCAGTCATAATGAATCTGTTACCAACTTAGTAATCATCACATGGTTGGTAAGGGATGCCCCTATGTACCCTTCACTGTGACTCTGTCACTATATGCAACATTTTGAGATTCTAGATAAACTGTTATGAATGCTGACAGTGCCAAAAAATTGGTGTGAAGGCTTAAGATATAAAATGTCTGAAGGGATATGTCTGTTTGAAGGGTCTATTCACAAAGTGCCATGCTCAGTGAATGGCCTATTTCTACCACCCGGGGTGCAAGTCTGTGACTATTTCCAGCAAGACTGAACTTATTACAATACAGACTGCCACAGCAAAGCACAATAAAAAGTAAAACACTGTTAACCATTAGAGATTGAACACATATATATATATGTATGTATATCCGCATAAGACAAAACATAAAAATATGACAAAAAATTTTTCTACTGTCCAATTAATCATATGCAATATGATTTGTGTTTAAATATATAATAATATAATAATGTTAATAGATTAATTGAAGTCACTCATTGGTTACAGCATTAGGGCATTATGTTCTTAGTATGTATATAAGGATGCAAGTTTTATGACAATTGTACTCAACTCCAACCGGATTCGAGACTGGTATCAGGGCCAACAGTATCAGCAGGGCCATCACAAGGGATCACGGGGTCACCGGTACAACCAAAGACATCCTGCAACAACTTTTACATCAGCACAATACAACAACAGATAGAAAAAGAAGTTGAGTCTGCTGGACATCCCTACGATACCAGGGTTAATTCACACACAGGAACTTTTATAAATTGTTCAAAGCAGGGTGAATTGTTTTCCTCTGATGAACATTTTTATGACTATATTTTTGACAATGACTCTTCACTCACACTATTAGACTTCAGTGTTACTAAAGATGAGACTTTAATACTACGTCTAACATTGATGAAATATGTATGCCTAAACAAAGTTGTTCTGTAATACATAATGGTGGTTTTTCAATTTACAACTACGCTGGAAATTACCTTACATCTAATCATATTACATTGTTTAAGAAAGAGTTTACTTTTATCCCAAAATTTAAATATGACATAGGTAAAATCTTAATTAATCTTAGACTATATGTCAGATTGTTGAACTTGAAAATGTTTTTTGCTAACAATGTCAGTCCTAAGATAGGCAATGGATTATTGATACTAAAAAGAACAAGCACCTTTATACCCCGCAAAATCCCATGATACATTTATTTGAAATATTATGTGAAACACAAATACGTAGATGTGTTAAGAAGGAAATAACATCACATGATAATTTGACCCCAGGGAAAGATTCTGTTTGAAGGAATTAATCTCCACAGACAAATATAGAGTAATGAAACCTGACAAAGGTGGTGGGGTAGTGGTTATGTCCAATATAGACTATTTGAGCAAAATGGCATTTATGTTAAGTGACAATGACACATATGAAAAGGTTTCCAAGTTTGAGGTTTATGGGGTCTACACCAAATTGGATTGGCAGTTGCATGAATTTTTGATGGGGGGTGTATTGAATAAAGATGAATATGATTACCTTATGGTTGATATACCGACTACACCATCTATCTTTGGTATCCCCAAAATCCACAAAGATGTGAACAATCCACCTTTCAGACCTATAGTTTCAGCCAAAGGTTCTAAAACAGAAGCCATGGCATCATATGTGGATTTTCACTGTAAAGGTATTTTGAGTCAGCTACCCCATGTTCTCAAAGATTCCTGGCACTGCCTTGATGTTGTGAGGCAACATTCAACTGATATTAACCCTAATACAATTATGGTTACAATAGATGTTATCAACTTGTTTTCTGTTATACCACATGTCTTGGGATTAGAAATGTTTGAAGCCTGTATATCTAGATTTGGAAATATGCATACAGTTAAGCGTAAGCTCATAGTGGAACTTACAGAAATGGTTTTAAACAATAACTATATCTTTCTTGATGGTGAGTACTACAAACAGAGCACAGGAGTGGCTATGGGTGCTAGATGTGCTCCAATATATGCTAATTTGGTTTTAGCATTTTGGGAAACACAGTTCATCTTCACTTCTGTGTACTGGTCCAGAATAGCATTATATTTACGATACCTGGACGACATACTCATTTTTTGGAAAGGAAACAAAGAAGAAATCCAGGAATTCGTGGAGTTTTTAGGTACGACCACCACCTTTTTGAAATTTACTAGTAGGATTTATGACACCAGATGTAAATATCTTGATATATTATTCTATAAGGAAATGGATAGACTTGATTCCAACATATTCCGTAAGAAGACTTACTCAAACTCGTTCCTACACTATGAGAGTTGCCATCCCAAATTCCAAAAAAAAGAACTTAGTGAAAGGGGAGATGGTTAGACTATCTAGAATAGTGAGTGATGACACAGTATTTCAAGAGGAAATAGGTAAACTTATTGACATGTTTTGTGACAGAGGTTACCCCCAGGAATTATTGAAGAATACTAGAAATGAGGTGATGGCTAAAAGAAATCAAATTTACAAACCCATCATCAAATTTGGAATGGATAGTGTTACATCAATTAATGAAAAGAGAAAGAAAAGGGATGCTTTGATACTTCCATTTAATGAAACAGCATCTAAAATTGCTAGTATAGTACAGGAGACATGGCTTAGTGTATTTAAGAACAAAACAGAACTCACGGATATTATTGGTTGTTACCCTGAGATAACATATAGAAGGGGCATGAACTTGAAACAACTATTTGAGACAGGTACCAACAAGAGCATACATAAAATGTCCAAAATGAGTAAATGTGGCCTATGTAGTACTTGTAAGTTTATAAATGACGGACCCTATGTAGCAGTTAAGAACTATAGGAGAACCATTAGATGTCCTGGTTATTGCAATTGCAATACCAAAATGGTGGTTTATATTGCAACGTGCACAAGTTGTTCCACCTTTTATGTAGGGAAGACCATCAGAAAACTTAGGCAACGAATTTTGGAACATACAAGGGACATCAAAAATAAAAAAACAGTGAGTTCACTATATTTACACAGCCAGAAATGTAATCAGTTTAAGAGATTTATATTCTGTGTGATTGATAGAATTCCAAATAACATCAGAGGAGGTGATGATAAAAATTTATTGGAAGCTAAGGAATATTTATGGCAACTGAGATTGGATGCTACCAATCCACCTGGAATCAACGACCACATTTCTATTTCAAGCATATTAAAACACAAATCATATTGCATATGATTAATTGGACAGTAGAAAGTTTTTTTCATATTTTTATGTTTTGCCTTATGCGGATATACATACATATACATATGTGTTCAATCTCTAATGGTTAACAGTGTTTTATTATATTAATTTTTGTAAATATTTACAAGTTTTAAAACATAGTATTTATGGTCAATTATTAGAATAGTATACATTTTTATACAAAGTAGGTTAGTTATTACTAATGTATATAGGTTAATATGTCTTGCTATTGTATTTTAGGCTATTCTATTATATTCTATTATAACTTAGAAATAATTATTTTTAATTAATCTAATTAATTACACTAGATTAATTGAAGTCACACATTGGTTACAGCATTAGGGCGTTGTGTTCTTAGTATGTATATAAGGATGCAAGTTTTTATGACAATTGTACTCTGAAGATGCCCACTATAGTCATGGGTGATAGCGCTTAGTATATACTATTTTATGTTTTGTTACTTTTAAACTAGTTTGAATAAACAGGACCCTTCGCGACACTGTGTTGTCTTTTTTTGTGTTACTAGTAGCTGTATATATATATGTCTGGCAGCATCAAACTGTAACCTGTTAATATGGCATTTTGTTTATTCATTTTATAGTAGTCTTTCACCAGAAGGGTGCACAGGAGGTAGCTTTATTTTGGGGGCAGGGGTGAGGAGGCATGTAGTTTATTTGTATGAAAGCAAATGTAAAATATATGACTGTGGTCATTTATTATTTTTTCACTTTCACCCTAATCTAACATCTGAAGGGTACATAGCAGGTGGCTGCCTTTTTAGGAGAGGTGGGGATTAAGAAGGCAGGTACTGTTTACACTTACGATGCATGCATCCTCATAACCATTTCAGTTTATTCTGAAAGACTGTTTTGTTGTATTTGAACAAGAAGTCTTGTGTACAACTTATTTCTTCCTTGAAAGAAAATAAGATTTAATTTATTTCCCTAGTCAAGATTAGATTAAAAGTTGAGAAAATAGCTCTAAAATGCACCTTTGGGCATCTATCATGCCATTGCTTGCAGGTGCCTAGTGGCCCCTAGACCCCCTAGCTTAATTCAATTATTTCATTGCTCTCTTGGCCAGTTGCAATGTGCTAAAAGGATGAGAGGAAAAGTTGAAGAGTAAGATGAGGTATGGAAACACAAGAAAAAGTCATCCAGATGGTGTAGAGAGCTGAGGGGGGGGGGGGGAGGCAGGCAAGACAAGAAAGGATTATCATCTACAACTAAAGTTAATACCTAGTATTATAGATTATGCTTACACCTTTCAGGTCTATATGCTATTTATTTGCTTTCTGTAACTCAGTATTCACAGCTACATATGTGCATTTCTAAAAATACAAAACAGACAAGAAATGAGGGTGAGAGCACCAATAAGTGGGATTATGTATACTACTGAATGACTGCAGCTGATGTTCAGGCTTGGTTTGCAGTACCATTTCCATCCATATCTGTTCTAGATCCTTCACTGGTAATGTAATGTAAAGACTGAACAGATCTTACAGAAAACATTTAAATAGCTTAGTCCAGAACAGCATATCTGAAAAGGTGCTGCAGAACTCATTTAGGTTCATAGGTGTTTACTAGGCTAATGACCACAAGGGTCTTTTTCATTCTAGCCATGCATCCCAAATGTCTGACAAGTACTGATATCCTGGATAAGTGTAAGCAGGGGCTTGGAGATGAAACATTTACAAGCAGAGACCTAGGAGATGATCCATTTATAGGATGCCTGTGTCTATTAGAGGGATATAGGTTTTGAGTCTGTTACCTCCTATAGCCCTAAAAGGGCCAAAGCTTTAAAAGATCTGAAGATCTTGGACTCTGCTGAGAGGAATCCTTTATGTTCCTCTGTCTTCCTATAGCAATAGTAGTATTCTTTGTACAACTACATTTAGAAACTACTTACTTTTTACTGACTGACTTTTGTCATTCATAGGGTGTAAAGGCTCTGAAAAAAATAAATAATGAATCCATTAAGTCCTCTTGTTTGTACAAAATTAGTTTCCAACCACATGTTGGTCTGTTTACCTCTGTGACTATTTTCTTCAGCAGATGAGCTACCATTTTCTTCCTGTTTGTAAGGGTGCCAAATATTTGCCTCCAATCCTTTGTAGTGTATTTTGTCATGTTGGGTCATCAGGGAGTTAATGTACTTTTAAGTTTAATAATCTGGTAGTTTGAGTCCACATGGATCCTTCAAAATTTGATCCATGATTTCTTAATTCAAATAACTTCTCTTTTAGCTCACACAACTTACTGATTCCACTCTGATCCAAGACTTGAGTCTTTCCTATAACTGAACCTGGCTATGCTGGTCTGTAGGGTGACTGATAAAAAGTCCTTGCTCATTTGAGGACAAAAGTCCTGGATTTATGTGAACATGGACTATTTGGACAAAATCTCAGAGTTTGGTCTTTTAAGATGTGAAGAAAAAGTCTTAAACACATGTTGTTTCTTAAGAGTAACAAGTGAGAAATGCACATTGCATTGCTACATTGCGTGGAGAAACTGTATGATGGAAACAAATGATTAAACTACAGTTTTTAACAGTTTGTAACTGCACTAGAAATTTTGTCTGCTACAGGTGTATGTGTTATATACAAAGAATGACGCTGCTAGTTTAACAGATTTAAGCTGTGTTGTATTCTTAAAATGTTTACTCAAGGCATTTGTGGATTTCCCAAGTCTGATATCCCTTAAATGCTCATAAATTCTGTTTTTAAATTTCCTCTCAGTCTTTCTGACATAGAAACATTCACATGAGTTACACATTGCACAATAGACAAATCTTTCAGTTTGACAGTACACCTTCTTATTCATCTGTATTTTAAAACCATTCACCAAGAATTTGTGGCCTTCCATCACAAAACTACACTGAGAACAGGAACCACACTGCACAGAAAAATCAGACCACTCTTTCAAAATTTTCATTGTGGACACTGTTGACTTGGATAAAAGAGGAGGCCCATGGAGGCTGCTTTTGGAAAAGAAAGAATTAACTTGACGGGTCTGCCTAAATGCAGGGCAATGGCCAGGATTAAATGATTCACTCTCCATTGCTTGCCTGTTAAAACTAAAAGCAATGGAAAGGTAAAATATATATAAAAAATATAAAAAACATTTATATAATTTTTATATATACTTTCATTTTTATAGAAACACTATTTTATAGATTTTATACATTATGTGTGTATTTGTATTCACATTTATTTTCAGCATTTTTGCACATGTTAATGACATTTAAATGCTGGTCTTAAAGCGTGTCTTTTTAAGAATATTTTTATGATTGCATGTCATGAATATTTATGAATTCAGGGAGGTCCTTTTTAGTCAGTGTGATGGGATAGGTTTATTGCTTAATTAATGCTCTTGCAGAATGTACTTAAGAGTGTTTTTCTGGATTTGCTCTTATCTGATGAAGTTGAGAAGGTTCTTGACGAAAGTGCTTATCTCTTTGTTATTTTGGTTTAATAAAAAGTGTTTTACTGCTCCCAAAGTGTTTTGTGGCCATTTGCTACAAGGATTTACTTGAGTTGCTGAAGTGTGTGGTTCCAGGAGTGCTGACTTTGTTTTCCTACAGTTTGTGGACTTTTGTGCTTTTTTAGAGAGAGAAAAAATATATATGTAGAAATATTGTCTGTGTGTACAAAACTAACATCAGTCTGTGCATACCCATAGGCAAACTAAGAGAGTGCAAAGAGTAGGGCACAGTTATCCTCATTCGCACAGGTGTGGGAGGCAGCTGGCTCTACAAGGCACTGCACTGGATCAACCACCTCCCTTACTTGACATCTGTGTGCTAATGCTTCCTCCTGAAGGCAGTGAGGCTCTCTGCCTGTCATCATATAGATTCTCCTGTCTGGGCATATTGACTGTGTTTATTCAGGATGATCTCACTATCATTTCTGAATCACTCAATTTGTGTGATGAGCACAGCTGATAAACATCATGGAGATTTCTACAAGATGCCATGCACATGTCTGAGCACCTGTAGGCAACTCTGTGCACACACACTCAGCCTATTATTGCCTATTATTTAAGAGTTGTGGGAACTGTCATCCTATATTTAACCATTTTTAGATGGAGTCACTGTACAGTATGCATTCTCAACTTCATACAAAGGGATGAAGGACTGCCATGTTTCACACCTTAAAGTGTCATTAGAAACATAACGATATGCTACTTATATTTTCACAGTTTGCCATCCATTATGCAATGAGGTGCCTGTTGATGCACATCATTGCATGGAAGCTGGGACACTCAAGAAATGTTTTGGGTGGCGATTCTCTGCATTTTTTCCTGAGATCGTTCGAGGTGAGAAATCATAGACAGTGAGGGTGGTGCTTCTTTTAGAACACAGAGGTTGGGTGAGGAGAAGTCTATGATATTTCTTCACTTCCTCCAGAAGGATTACCACTGGGTACTTATGTAGGACGGCTATACAGGGCCTCAGTATAAGGCTGAAGCCCGGAATAGCTTAGCCAAGACTGTCACTCATGCAGCTGAAAACCCACCTGTAGAAATCCTGACCTCCTTGACGAATGGGAGAATGAAGTCAAAGGGAAGGGACCACTTATGTACTGTACACATGGCTGTTATATTATGTACAGAGCTGAAATATTTCTCTTTTTTATGTCTCTAGCCCCTGCAAGATCAAAATAAATAGGCAGTTGCACAGGAGCAGACTGGAGCACCTAACAAAGCACTAGGGTGAGCATACATTCCATCATTACAATGTCTGGTGTTTAATAGTGGCAGAAGTGGGCATTACTCAATAATGTATAACATTAATAAACCAGTGGCACATATGTTAGCACTAGTATAGATCACAGCTATTAATATGACTGTGGGATGCTACAAGTGTTTCTTCATATGTCCTCCTGTAAAGACAGGCAAATGGTTCTTCACTTTAAATGTCTTTACCCTCACACTAATGAAGATGTAAGTGTGTTCATTTCCCACCCCACTCCCCACCCTGGCATGATCACTAAAAACATTTAATGTACATTTTACTTTACATTAATATGCTGCAACACTTCATGCTCCATACATGTAAGATCATCATTATTAGTTTGCTGGACATTTCACAATATGCAATAGAAGTGGCTGTCCTTTGCCTGTCACCTGTGAATGAAATAGGTATGCCTAAGCAGCATCTGTACTTTGTACATGTGCAGCAGTCTAAGACATCAAATTGCATCTCTGACCACAGGCACAAATTGGTTTGGTAAAGTAGTCCCAGCCATTGATCGTCTATCAGTAATATGTGCATACATACATCCCAAGGCTTTTGATATCCATGATTATTTAATGCTTTGCAAAATGGATCCTGCTTAACCATTTAATTATCAATAATGGTTAAAATGCGATTTTCGCTGTGTTTGTATTTCTGTTCCTTCACCCTCTTTGTCACTAACCTTTCACTTAAATATATTTTTCTTCTTTCTCTCCATTTTTACTAATACATGCAGCAGCACAACAGCCTAACCCCATCCCAATGACAAGGCCTATTGCCACCCCACCCACAGGTGGCAGCACCAACATCAGCACTACTAGCAGCAGAGGTACCAGCACATTTGGGTCTCTGCCCACCACAGTTTCCTTCCCACCTCCTATCCTATCTGCACCACCCGCATCAGCTAGCCCTACAATGAAGACTGGCACAACGTACCCAGCAGTAGCAGTGTAACTGAATGTGAAACCTTTGTCACCCATCATCAGCTGGCAATCATTGTGGGGGAATATAATTGTTAGGAGTTTGGATGACCACATAAGCCACATGGAGGCCATGCTCCTGCGACTTGTTAAGTCTGCCCAGCACTGCCTCCACTTTCTGATCCAGTGGTGACAATACCCAGGATGACAAGCAATCTCCCACTGTGTCTTAGGCGGCAGAACATGCACCTGTAAATATGCAATGTTTTCACCTAGCTTTGTAGTCTCCTTCCTTTTGTCTCCATGCCCACTCCCTGTTGGTTTTACATCTCTCATTTCACCATTGTCTTCCCTCTATTTGTCTGATATCTCTTTCAGCACTGTGTTCTACCACATCCAGTTAGCCTAGTCTGACTTTCTCTGTTACTTAATCTCCCCCTCTTAGATTCCTCTTACTTCCCTTACTTCATCCCCCAACATTCTCTTCTCTTAAAATATGTAAACCTGTCACACAAAGAAAAAAAACATTCATGCCTCCTACCCTACCTCCATTCTGCTCATTCCTTATTTACTCACCTTCTGTTCTACCCTATGCTTGCTTTCCATCTTCATCTCTGACCTCTGCTTCCATTTCTAATCTTTAATCTGGTCAAAAAATAAACACACCACAAACATGACCAAACATGCTTTCATAAAACAATTATCTTTTTGTGGTGGCGCAATGTATGATGCATTGTTGAGAGCACCCTCAGTGTCCATGTATCCCAAATGAGAAATAGCACTTCTCATTGTATAGCAAAAATAAAGTCTAACTGATATAATTTGCTACATATTTTGCCATCTGTTGCACAAATAAGCTGAGTGCCATTGCACAGCAGTTGTCAGATATGAAATAGAGTAAAGCTTATGCCTTTGTTCTGTCAGCTGTCATGGCTCAGCTTGATAATGATATGCTTTGGAAACTGTTGAATCCCCTCATGGTTATATATTTTTTTATTTTGCTATTCTGCCTCTATTCTGTCCATGTGTAAGATGCCCCTGATATGTGTTTCCCTGATCCCTTTAGTAGGGCTTCTGCAATGGCTGACCTTATTAGTGCTGTGTTTGGGAACATGCCACTAAAGAGAGTCTTGAGTTCAAATCCCTAAAGGCCTGTCTTTTGATTTCTGCCTCCATTCTGTCCATGTGAAACATTCATCTGTAATGCATTTATTTTCTGACTTCTTTAGTAGGACTTCTGCAATCACTTACCCTGTTAATGCTATTTTTTAAGAGAATATCACAGAATTATCTAATGGGTTCGATTGCCAAAGGGCTGATATTTTGTTTTTCATTACATTTACATTTTACTACAGGTACACTGATAAAATAAAATGTAGTGATGTCCAGACTGGCATAGGTTGGTACATCATGTTACTTTACTGTATCCTACCTATCCTGTGTGAGTTTCATATTATCTGTGTTCAAGTATTTCAGATGGATATCTGTGTGTATGTTTCATACCCCTACTCCACTGTGCTCTGCATCTCTGCTATGTTCACTAACTCCCTTTGCAGTCTTCTGGCATTTTCTACTGTTTTCATTGGCCTACTGCCACTGTTACCCTCAACCCTTAGTAAACATAGCCCTACTTTGTTCTGTAAAGCATCCTTTGTCTTGAGTTAAAATAATAGTTGAGAACATTAGTATTACCATCAGTGCATGTGGTCTTGTACTGGCTAATCTAAAGACTTGTGCACTGCCAGTGTTTATCACTACTGCTCATGATTTAGTATGACCGCAGTTTGGTTTAATGTGACCTCACCATTTTTCCCAGGTGTGGCCATGACAAAAAGTTGTTCTTCATGCACACTGGCCTGGCCATATGCCTTCATACTGAGTGTGCATGCTGAGTAAACAGGCCTCAATTGCAGATGCAGTGTTTCTAAATCCCCACATTTATTTCTTTATAGGTTGGTAAAAAAACACTGCTTGCTCTAAAAAAAGCAATAAAAGAAACATTTGCTCTTTGGTCCTGACTGGTAAATTAAACAAAGCCAAGAAACAGTAATCACTATGGGGAGTAAAATGGGATCTAGTTGGATATCACATGGCTTGCGTTTCATGGGGTACTCTGCTCTGTTGCAAGTGAGTCTTGTAGGTTTGCTATTTATTTCTAATATGGCCAGCATCCACCATCAAGACCTATGAGATAAAAATGTAGCTAGCAGGACCTCTTTTTAATGGTTACTTCTGTGGTCAAGGCACAGGGTCCTATCCCAAGCTCTCTGCATGATGTATAGTGACAAATACCCTCCAGCACAGTACAGTATGAAATCTGATTTCTTTTTCTTTTAAGCCATTTTTCCATATTTCCATGTGATTATAACATGTGGCCTTTTAAAGCAAGATTTCCTCATCTAATTTCCTTTATGCTTTAAAAAAGGCTTTAGATTTTTTATTAACTCAAACTGTCACTTCAGTCTTCTCTCTTGGCAATCAATTTTTAATCAAACACCTCTCTCTTTGGCAGTCCTGTCTGTATTGAAGAACATTAATATGTACTCTTCATTTCAGAAATGAAATGGTAGTCTCAATTCAAATGGAAAACAGAAGCTAATTAAGACTTATGTTTAATGTTATATTCTTTCTATTCAACAAAGGCATATATAATTCAACATATCAAAAGGTGACGGTCATGCAGTCAAGAAAGGACTTCAAAGTGTAAAGCAACAATGTAGAAGTGTTCCAGTAATTTTATTACTTTCTTAGATCCTTTTTATTTATTATATCAGAGACATGGAAATGTGTTGTTATTATTATTATATTATTATTATTATTATTTTAAATGTCCACATAATATGCATTTCAATTGCAGTAATTATATTATGACTGTTATGCTTTGCCTTGTGATAATTACTACATACTAGTGAAAGATAAAGCAAGTAAAAAAAAAAAACAGAAAAAAACCCCACACACAAACATTTCAAGACTAGAACTGGGTAGCAGGATAAAATGTAGTTCCATTATCAGCAATATGTCTGAGCTAGAAAGTAGAAACAAATGCAATAAATGAGATTATTACTATTGTAACCCCAAGTCACGGGCCATTTCAAAGTGAATGTGAGGTCTGCAGGAGTTGGCTGGAGCATAGTACTATATAAATGCACTTTAAGAAATAAAACATGATTCAAAAACATACTGTGTGGTTTGTTAGAAGATAGTAAAACTTGGTATTTTGCAAATTCTTGAAAAAGGGAGTTTACTAAAAAACTTAGTTATTACAAAAGCACAATGTCCATCCAAGTACAGCATATTGTGACTGAGGCATGTGTCCTCACAGCATTCATTCAGATGGCCTATGGCCACATTTAGGACCAGCCTTAGGTCAACAGGTGCCCTAGGCAAAAGGACTCCACAGCTCCCCCCCAACCAGCCAGTGCTCCCAGCCTGGTCTACATACACCAAATAAATACTGGAAAAGCACCCCTGCTAGAGCGGCACCCTAGATGGCCACCTAGTTGGTCTATGCCTAAGGCCGGCTATGGCCACATTTCTATAATTGTAAGTAGTTAGTCTGAGACCACTCAATCTTAGGCAAAATGCAAAGCTACAGAGGGCAATGTGTTTATGAATGGTCGACATTTTTCACAATGTCCCTTTCATGAAGGCCTTAGGTCAACTGGTGCCCTAGGCAAAAGGGCTCCACAGCACCCCACCCCCCCACCAGCCGGTGCCCCCATCCTGGTCTACCTACACCAGATAAATACTGGAAAAGCACCCCTGCTAGAGCGGCACCCTAGATGGCCACCTAGTTGGCCTATGCCTAAGGCCGGCTATGGCTACATTTCTATAATTGTAAGTAGTTAGTCTGAGACCACTCAATCTTAGGCAAAATGCAAAGCTACAGAGGGCAATGTGTTTATGAATGGTAGACATTTTTCACAATGTCCCTTTCATGAAGTGCGCAGACTGAAAGTCAGTTTACATGACTGCCAGAGATGTCTTTATTAGTTAAAACTCTTACAAAAATATACACATCCACAACATTTCTCTCATTTCTATGTCAGCTGTAGAAAATGATTGAAAGACAAAGTGTGATGGTGCATGTTTATCCAGTCAGCATGCCTTTCGTTTGAGAAAGACCAAGCTTTTTAAGTAGGGATTACTACAGCAGCTGTAGTATTAACCTGAAGAGAAAGCATAACCTGTAATATTGCTTTACAGCTCATTACTGGAAGGTCTGATTATATACCTGCAAAGCTAAAGATGGATGTGTTTTACTTACTAGCATTAATGTAGTTCAGCTGTTATGATTTCTGCCTCACAGATTTTGGGTCCAGCATTCAGTCTATATTCCTGTTTGCTGCATATGGACAGTCTGTGTGCTCTCTCTGCTTTTTTTTTTATTTATTTTTATCTTCTTCCTTCTGCGTTTGTTCCTGAAGAAAACCCACTGTTTCTTCATTTGAAAAAAACTTTTGCATAAAACATGACTCCATCCATCTTTGGGTTTTGGAAGCCATCTTACTTCCAAAATAACTTTTCAGGTAGCACTGCTGCTTGTAGTTGTTACCTCCAATTGTTTCATGTCAGTCACCTAAAGTACCATCTCTGTTCATTAATAGACTCTTTGTAGTTTTTTCTTGTGTCCTTCCTGGTTACTGAAAACATCCACAATATTTTCTCCACCAACAGTTTTATGCACTAACACTTCATCATTTCCTTCAATTTTCATTTCTACAACACCTTCTTCAGACTGTACATTCTTCACTGCTTCAGCATCCTTCTCTTCAACAAACACCCTTGTTTTACTATCATGGTGCCCACTCAGAAAGACTAGACGTTTTTATTTAAACTCACGAGGATTCAAAATAAGAAAAAGATAAATCTCAAAGATAACAACAAAGTGACAATCCAAGACCGAAACCTTGCATAAATACATAATGAATTTCTAATAATTATTCTAAATATTCTAAGAAAGAGAGAAAGAAAACAAAAATAATAACATTCATAGTAGCAGATTAGTCCAGTTCTCTTCACTGACTCATTTTTACTAAAATCCCTCTGCTGAATATTAGTTTAGGATCTTATTTTAAAATAGTTACCAATTGTGCTTTGCATTATACAGTACCTCTCCACACTGGTGAATCTAAATTTCACATGCCACTTTCAGAAGAACCCAGTTCCAGATTTCATTTATAGTATTCCTTTAGCATAGTGTCCAAAAGCTGCCTATATTCTACTTTCACTCAGTGTGCAAACCTTCTTTCTCCAGTTCTGTTCTAAAAATTCTATACGGTAAATCTCTCACAATGTACAAAGATTGCTGCCATGTATCTTCGCTCTCTGCACAGCCTTCAACAGACATGTTCTCTTCTGCACTTCGTAGTTCATTGCACTCTTCCTTAAAGACAGTTTCTGGTGTGCCATCTACCAGGAAACATCCTATAACTTTCTGTCTTTACTAAGATTTAGTCATCTTTTCAACATGGCTTTATACATTTCAGCCTCATTCTTTGCTCACCCTATCTCAACGAACATATTTTCCAGAACTTCCTTACACCATTTCATCCCATCACTTCCTCTAATTTTCCAGTTTCTAACTTTCCTAACTTCCTTGACAAAGTTTAACCTATTGACCATAGTACTACGTACAATTACCTTTCCCTGTCTCCATTTATTCTGGCATGGCTTATATTTTATCTTCATTGCTGGACTCAGACAACTTTCATCTTTCTTGATCTATCCTGGGACTAAATCCACATACAATAATGTAAACTCCAGTACCGGATGTAATACCCATAAATCCCCCATACTCTACCCTATATAGTATCCCTCCTACAGTGTATTTAATGTATTAACCCAAACGACTGAAAATAACAACCCCATAATCTCCACTTCCAGTACTTCAGTCATCAAATTCACCGACCCTGCATAAGACTTCACACTATGCACTACTGTCCACCACAACTGTCTTCTTTCTTAACAACATTCTCAGCTGTTATATTTCAAATTCCATTTTTAGTACTTCAAAAAGATCCTCTAGGAAACGTATCTCTCTGTACTGCCCTTATGTCTGAAATCTGTTGCTTTTCCCTGTATTAATGTCCAGCTGTACATTCTTTATTTGCTAATCTAATTCACTACAAACTAATTCTGTTTCCTTTGCCCATTTACCCATTACTGTTACATTATATCCATTACTGGAAAGGAGACACCTTCCTCTGTCTGCACACTCATTCCTTCTCCTATGTCTTTCATCCATACTCTGACTGTACTACCAGCTTCTGCTTCATCTTCATGTACTTAATCCTTATCAGAAACCAAAACTATAAGTGAAACATTATAGATATATATGAATAAATACAGCCTATTACAAAATATGACAGGTAATCAAAGCAAGTGCACTCTGAGTGCAAGTGAAGCAAATAAATATAAACTAGCATTACGATTAAATTAATAACATAAATTATAACTAGAGATACATTTTAATTAGGAAACAGATTAAAGAAAACACAAATAACTATGTAAAACAATCAAAAATTAAAAGCAAGGCAAGTTAATACTGACTAAACTTCTGATGGGACAGGTAAATGCAGTCCATAAAACACCCAGCAACCACACACAACAGCGAATCAAAGCAGCAATGTTTAAATTTGTAGCGTAATTTCTTAGAAATAATATTAAACACTCATTTCCAAACTGCCAGGAAGTTCAGTGGGACCACATGCTGATAAAGCTTGTAACTGTGAAGCCAAAAAATGTTATAACATCCATCTCAAATTTTGAACTTATACTGCCAAACATTGAATACTGAACATTGAATGTTAAAGACACGAGGACCCCTTCAAGATCAGAGTTCACCATGGACAGCACACAGCCACAATTCAGGATTGCTGCTGTTGCAAAACATTATAACAATAGTCCCAGATACTGTAGTAGCAGCCCCAAATTCTCAAGTTGACAGAATTCGGAGACAAGACCATACACAGCCATACTTCAGGATTATTGCAGCTTTGAAATGCTGCAGCAAACCGTTCCCAACTCTGTAACCTAAAATACTGCATAAATAATCTGAAATCTAGAATCCTGAACAGTAATCCCAATCATTAAATCCAGAATACTGAATAAAAAAGTAGTTCCAAAATCATGAACATGATCTCTCTAGCCATTAAGGTACTGTGATTAATACTAGACAACATGATATTCAGCATGCACAATCTAAAATAAAGTTAAAAATCTGACCAAATTTGATATAAGCAGCCAGCTGATGCTGTCTTTGTCTAATAAATGTTGACAGAATGAATACAAAAGGGTTCAAGGGATACTCCTGGTTAATACATTTCCCTATTATTGACTGTGTTTTTCCAAAGAATACATTAATCATCAGTATAATCATCAGTATAACACTATATTTGCTATATATACATACCCATTTTACAAAATCTTCACCCAAACCATAGGCTTGTACTACCTTCTACAAACAATGTTCTGGGTTATGCTGTCAAAAGTTTGATAACAACTGCACCCAGCAAGTGTCTTTCTTGTCATTTTGTACAAATTCACAAATTCTCTCGTTGTAACTAGCAATCCTCTGAAATCTGCCCCTATTTCCTCTACCTCCAATTTCACCCTGCCCTTAATAAACATATTCATTTTCACTTGTATAATTTGTGGAAAATTTTTGATGTACATATGCTAATACTCAGGATCTCCCATTAGATATGCTGCCTTTCTGTTCCTTAGCTGCAGTACTCCAGTGTACATTTTCCAGCTTTCATATCCTTCTTTATACCACTCCTGTAACATCTCTATAAAAATGACCTAGTTGATGCCCTTTTAATTGTTTATAAAACTTGCAGGTTAACCCAGCCTTACTGGGAGCATACTTTTTCTTAAAGTATTTCTAAATACTTGCCAATTCTTCACATGAACTGTTTCTTTCAACCTCCATCTAATTACTTTTACATTAATCCCTCATCATGAAATACACATACCTGTTCTCTCAGTTCTTTTGCACAAGTCCCGGAAAGGAAACAAAAAAGTCATAAAAATCATGTGCAACCTCCAGCATTGTTGCTGTTTTCTTCTGTATTGCTACTCCGGTATCTTTAACAGTTTTTATCCAAAGGCCTTGTTTCAGGAATTCCTCTTTCAATAATGGGGACACTCCTTTCATCTTGCCCCTTACTCATATTTTACCTGGCAATCCTTTAATATCTTTCCTGATTTTACACTTTCAAACTTCTCCCTATCCCATTTCATAATGGAAAAACAATCACTCACAACACTCCAATGTGTGCATCTAAATATGGCTAACTTTTTCAAAAAACTTTCTTTCATTCTTAACTGGAGCATATACAATGTATGCCATCCATCTTAACCTACTCTACTGTAAATCAACAGAAACCACCATCTCATGATATGTAAATTACTGACGATGCTATCAAAATTTCAGGATGTTTCTTGCTAACACCACTTTCCTTGAACAGCCATCCTTCCCAACAAATCTAATATTGCTTTCAATTTACACAACTCAGTTTGTATAAATACATAAATTCTGAAGGCATACTATCTCGGAACACTTTTCTTTTTGTTTACCTAGTTCAATCAAATTCCCACTGCTGAGAATAATTATGTCTAAGCTTTTATTTTCCTAATGCTAGCAGCAATAGTAGTGGTGTTGAGCCTAGTGAATTCCTCCCCATCAAAATTTGCATTTGAGTTTGAAATCTCTCCTTCCTTTCACACAATGTATCTGTTATCTACACTAGCCACATTCTTCGTAAGCCTCTCTTCATGTTTTAGGCCCTTTTGTGGGTGGCATAAAGTTGTTCTTGCCACCCATTTATTCTGTTTTTGTGAACTCTGAAGTAGCTTCTGCTGTACTGCTGCAATATCACCTGATTCTCCAGTTTTAGTTTTTTCTTACTCTGCTACCTGGTACAGCCTGGCAAAAGTTACCGTCCTTGACACATTTGATGCAGAAATCCATACCAGTCCTTTTGTAAATGCCCCCTTCCCCAATATGATCATACCTCTCGACTGCCCAGCTTTTTGCCTCATATTTTTAGTCTGCTCCTCATAAAAGTTGTAGTTTTCTGGCAAATCATTGAGAACTGAAGTCATTAAATGATGACAGACATTTGAGTTTCAGATTTTATATCATTCAGAAAATGTATGTTAAAGCAACATTTTTTATTCTAGCATAACTCTTATAAGACCAATATTTAAAATCAGTCCCTATCTTTGTGCCTTTGTCCCCCACCCACAATTATTTTTGGCTTTGTCCAGATTTCTTGTCCTAAGAAGTTGAGAGGTATGCATGTGTTACATATTTTGAATGGACAGTTTGAACTTACAGGACCCAATTTTCCATAATATGCACAGACTTTTTAGCTAACCTGAATGCAATATCACATCTTTCCTACCAAAAACCCCACAATATTCTGTAGACAAGGTTGCTCAATCTTTCACATGCAAAGTCCCATGATTTCTATATCCTTCTCCCAATCTACAATCCATATTAATCCATTGTTTGGACCTATTCTCTCAAAGGATTGCAAAGTATTTTCATTATATCTGTATCTTATAGTGTCAATGGTATCTGGGGCTTGCACAATTGTTTCTTTATAGAACTTTCATCCCACAACATCAGTTAAAATTCAGTAACGGAATTTGAATATTAACTAAGGCACTGGTTGGGTTTTGAAGTCAAAAGCTTACACTAATCTTTGTAATCTTCTCATTTTCAAAACTGGCATTGCAACAAGTCTCTGACCCTACACAAATTAGGGCTCTAATATAATTTACTTCAAACCTCAATGGTAGCAGGAGAATCTCCAACAACAACAACAAAAAACAAACAAAAAAAAAAATCAAAGTAGTGGAACTGCTTTTCCTGAAGTGAAGCTGCACAACAAATGTCCCGGGCAAAAAGTTCCATTAAAAAACCCCTGCTCTACAGATACAGCAAACAATCTTCCTTGCTATTTGCAAATCCTATGACCTTTGACCTCAGCATCACAGGGAGACTCAGTTGTAATGAGATCTGGTTCAGGCATAACTGGTTTATACAGATGTCTGCAAAATTTGGGCAGCTATTTTTTCTCCTTAAGATTTGCAAACCCACAGCCTATAAATCTGTAACATAAACTATTGAAAAACTTCATCAGATGAGCCATCTCTCTCTCTTTCTCTCTCTCTGTCTTCTTGTACTGATATCAGTGGATCCCTATCCATATTCAAACCTCTTTTACAAAGGAGCAGCTAACAGCATCCTCTCAAGAAGAGTAGGAGAATGCCCCTACTGCTCTGTCCAAGTCTCCACAGTCTGTATAAATACCTTCTCTGGTTATCCACTGAAAGCAGGCCTTAGACCTAATGGGATCAATCCACTCACCAAAAATATGTATGTAAGTAAATAAATAAATAAAATTAACACATACCCATTCCAAAATAATTTTAATTCATAGTCTGAGCCATTCCTTGGTAGAAGAATCAGGCTGGATTTCAAGGATAAATGGTAAGAGACAGCAGAATGACTGTAAATAAAGCCTAGTGCATATGTTAAGTCAGAGCTTCAAAAAAATAATATGCAGTACCGATCCACAACTCATTAAAGAACGTCCATAACTAACAGAATAAGAAAGCAGAGACCCCAGTATGCAATCTATAATGCACGCTAGGAAAATTGTAGCATATTTACAGAGAGTTTAAATGAGATTAACTTGTAACTACAGTGCCAAATATTAAGAAAGGAATGTAAAATGTGGTGAGGGAGAATACATTATGGTAATATATCAGGGAACAAGAAACCTATAAAATGACTCTATCTAAGGGAAAGTTGTAAATGGAAAATAACAAAGGCAAGCATAATGAAGTTATAAAGAGAAGAGAACTAGATGATGTTTTATTACATTGTGGCTATCATATGCACACCACAGTACCAAAACCTATGGATACATCATCTGCAGAGTGAAATAAAAAATGTACATGCAGACAACCACAAAAGGTATGTCTATCACTACTGCTGATATGAGGGAGTGTTGTATTGTAGTACAGTGAATGTTCTTGTACTAGCTTGCCAATAGCACACAAAGGCAGATATACATGTGTACACAGAGCACTATTACATGGTAGCAAGAACCAACACACTTGACCAGAGGTAAAAAAGTGCATAAAGCACAAACAAGGCAAAACTAAACATAATAAGACTATAAAACAACAAGTTCTAAGCCTTACCTACTATGTACAATAACAATATGGCTACATGTGTACTGAGAGTACCATGGCAATGTAGGAAGCTATAGGTTGATAGAAGACTATTGATCCAGTGGACAGACCATTTGTAGCCTACCCAGTGATCCCTGCCATTTGCCAAGGTATGAATTAATACAAGACCTTGACCTAATTTCAGCCCCTTTCTATAAGGATCAGAAGGGCCACACCAAAGATTTACTTACAAATGCCTATCAAGTCATCCAGGTTATGCTTAAAAATGGTCATGGAACTACTGTGCTTTACCTGCAAGAGGAATCTATTCCCTAAAAGGAGTATTCTATGTAAAACATATCTATCCCCCCAACAGGTCTTAATTACATTTCTGTCGTAGTTTTGGTTTCTTGAGCATGTATTTAGGGTGGTATTAATTTTATGGAAGTATAGGAGGTTACAAAAGGACCAGATATTTCAAGGCTCCCTAGGCAAGACAGAAATCTCCTCTAAATAGTTGACAGGAAACAGTAAAGACTGATAGTGTATTAAGGTAGTCAGGGTGACTCGAGAAGGGAATGCCCTTGTTTTTGTTTTTTGGGTGTTTTTTTTTTTTGTTGTTGTAAGGGAACACAACAGCCTCTAAGGCTGGATCATATGCCTAGACAAATATTGGCAATAATAGGATTGTTAGACACAACCATAGGCTCAGTAGAATAATGGCTATATACAGACAAAAGATGCAGGAAATGTTAAGCAGTAAAGGACAAGAGTGCAATCCCACAGTAACAGATATCAAATAGGGCATGGTAACTGCATATTATGTACTACCTTGATGCCAGCGGTGATGTCAGAGAGAATAACTTGTAATGATGTCACAGAGTGCCAGCCCTGCAGATGTATTACACAAACTGAAACTAGTGTGGCATACCACTAGCTACAGTTAAAGAAGTAAATGATGTGTCTGCCAGCTGGAGTGTGGGCATGGGTACAGAACTCATGCTAACTTTTTTTTTCTAATTTCTCTACATGTCCTGGGTTTATAATACTGCAACAATAATAGACATGATTTCGAAGTTAGGGTATAGTTAAAGTTCATGAAATTAGTATTATTTCAACCTTTGATGTTTCCCACAGCTCTTTTATCAGCACCCATAATCTACCCAGAACTGCCTGTTCTGCAGTTCATATGGAGTTACATGTACATGTACCGGTAACATATTTAAATGTACGTAAACATTATTTTTACTACCCTGTTGCTCTTACTACTACTGGAACTATCTGGGTGTCTTTATTCCATAATGCTGCAGTTTCTGCTTAGATAACCTGACATTTTATAACTTTATGTCTCTCAGTACATAGGACACTGTAAATGCTAGGTGCAGTTGTTTCAGTGATTAACATTATTTTTGTCCCTTTTTCTTTGATTTACTGTATCTGTTTTTCTTGCTTCTACTTTCCTAACTCTTGGTATTGGATATCATGTGATCAGAACTTCTTAATTTTCAGTAATCCTTTGTGGTTTATGTTTCCATTGCTTATCAACAGACTATATTAATACATTTATAAAGTAATTACAGAAATAAATCCCTCCTCAGGGATTTCAGGAGGGATTGTAAGGTCATGTTTTACATAATATAGTTTTGTTAGAATAAAACATACATAAATTCAATTTTTTAGCATAGGCCAAGAAATGCAGCTATATGAATGCAGGTCTATATCTTCATTTTATTTTACATTATTACATGCAGCTTAGTAAAACCAGCTTGGGTTAGAAGTTAATAACCTTTAGGCCAAAACACTGATAAGGATGAGACATGCTAACTCACACAGAAACATTACAAGATCTACAAAACATTTTGTTGTGTTTCAAAGGACTTGCAGAGATAAGAACAAACAGTTCAGAGACAATCACAGATTAAGCACCTGCAATAGTAACTCTTATTTAGATGGTAAAACTATCATAAGAAATTCACAGGGTTTTTGTACTAAGACAGATACTTTCAAGGGAGAAGTCGGAGCAGTTCATTTCAGTTCTGCAGTTGCAGAAATTACAACAATCTGAGTTACAGAAGGTTGTGTATTCAGTTTGCAGTCTTCAGTTATGGAAGTTTGGTTAAGAACATCAGCACTGCCATTCAAGACAGTTTCAGTAACATATGACTTTATTTATGCTGCTAACTCAAATATGAACATTTTATTTATGCTGCTAACTCAAATATGAACATTTTATATTGCTGCTCACTACAAAATAAATTCCTATCTTCCAACTGATAAAAGTATTCGGCAAATTTTCAGCACAGTTCTGGACATTAGGGTCAGTTGATTTAATGTACTCATATGTTATAATGTTTGCACAATCCTCATTGCAATAAATTTGCCATGTTATTCTGCCTTTCAGTATATTGACCCTCAGCCCTGAGCATATCACAACCAGCAGTAAGATGTGCGACTGTTTCTACTTCTGTGGAACCAAACCTACTGTCTCTTGAGCTGCCATTATTGACCTTTCACCTTTTGGTTTAACCATTCATGCATCTACTCTTGATCTACATGTGTTGTCCCAGGAATTCTTTATTCCTGCCACTATAATTATGGCTTTTCCAGCTTGTTTCCCCTTATTCTGGTGATGTTTTAATATTGTTTCTTTTTGTTTGTTGGCACTTCTAATACTACCTGAGTTTTTCTACTTTTTGGACTTCCATTTTTAGTACAGTCCAAAACTTTCTGCTAATTTGAGCAAAGATGCCTCCTTAGACTTGTTTTATTCATGGTTTACAGTGTTCACTATGTTTGGATCTGATATCTACAAATATGTATGCAGTCCCATGGTTGCAACCCTATGCATTCAGTCATTCAGTCAATTCAAGGAGCCCTATGCCTCCTACAGATTGAGGTCCCCATTCAAAAAGACTTACTGTCAGCGCAAGTGACCGTTTACATTGAGAGATGGCTAAGAGTAGGCATTTTGGAATCTGCACTGTGTAGCAAGCCTGTTTATAGATAGACCTTTCACCAAAGTAAGTCATTTACACTGAGCAAGTCTTTTGGAATCTAGCCCTGAGTGATATATAGTCTTGTCATGCTCTAGTTTTTTTATATCATTAGATAAGCCTGGAGCAGTTTTATAGTGTTCTTATCCAACTGATTCAGTACTTTTTAAGGCCAGTAAATCATACCAAAGCTTTAAGTTTTGCAGGAGCGGCCTTAGGTCAACTGGTGCCCCCTCATCACACCACCCAGTGCCCCCATCCTAGTCTACCTACACCAAATCAATACTGGAAAAGTGCCCCTACTAAAGCGGCACCCTAGGCGGCTGCCTAGGTGGCCTATGCCTAAGGCCGGCTATCTAAGTTAGAACAGGAACAGCAAGCTAATTTACAATTTGAACTTTATTCTAAGATGTCAAAATGTTTTTTAATATTAGTCTTCTAAAGTATTCTTTATTAAGCTAGGTTTTCATTTGTTTATGCTTTAATGTGAGCCTTTCATATATTCCCATATATTTACACACTCTACCTGGTTAACATTTTTTATATCACGTATGTCTATGTTTGTTATTTTATTGGTGCTTTTGAACATATATTAATACCAAATGTCATTCTCACATCATCTGAGAAAGTTTTAAGCATTTGTAGTTGTCCTTTCAGGTAATTGTCTAATGAGCTATGCAGTTTTAAATCATCCACAAAAAGCAGATGAAATATCACTGTCCAAGGTTATTTTTTGGAAGTTAAGTTGTATTGATAGTCTAGCTTATTAAGTAAACAGCTTAATGGGTTAAAGATAAGGCAGAGCAACAATGGCAACAAGGCATCACCTTGGAATATCCCCTCTTTGGACTTTTATATCTAAGATAATAATTTCTATTTATCGTGAGTCAGTTATAAAGTGGGTTGGCACTGTTTCATAGTCATTGCTATGTAATTTATCAGTGTAGGGTGTATTTTATAGATCTGTAAGCATTCCATAATCCATGAATATGGGATCCTGCCAAATACATTTTTGTAATCTATTAATGCCATTCTTAAGTTCTGCCCATTTTACACAGCCATTATTTCTTTGTTTAAAAGTAGCCAAAGAATGCTGGCATAACAGAAGCACAAACCAAAACTAGTAACCGAAAAAAAAAATCCTCTGCAACGGGACCCAAAGACTGGCACAAAACACTTCAAAGTTGAAAAAAGGTTGAAAACATTTATTGAATTATTAAGCACTTTCATCTTAAGGAAGACTTTATCAGAATAATATGTACTTTTCAACAAAGACGATATTTATACAAAATTTCAAACATTTCAATCAAAAAACATAAATTTCATCACTTCCTCCTATATCCCTAAAGATTTAAAGTAACAGTCCACTAATTGCTTCTTAAATATACACACATAAAATGCAATCATACGAAAATAATAATACTAAGTGTTAAAAATCTATAACAATAAACCTAACATTATATGGATAGTCACAATCCATAAAAATGTATTAATATTATACCACTGCATGTTTAAAAAAATTTCATACTTATCATAATATTTAAAAACCCTTGGATTATATACCAGAATGCATAAAAAGGAATCATATGAGTCACAATAATGTCACACCTGTATTGCCTAATAAGCAGGACTCGAAATAAAGACACTTTTCACCTGAAGTTAACTAATATAAACTTTATTTTACCAAAATCTACACCAGCAAACTTATTCTCCACCTCTCTGGCCACTTCCATTCTACCTCTCCTACCACAATCTCTCTCTGCTCGTACTAACTATACATCCTCTCTAAACTGTACCTTTATGTGTCATGTTTTAAAGTTTCATAAAAACTAATAATCCTCTGAATACTATATTAAACAGTTGAAATAATTGTATTCAAACTAAAACCTATTTGTAATCTGATACTAGAACTGTTCTCATACACTAAATTATATCACTTGTAAATTCTGTATCTTAACCAAAAACCTACTCAACCTGGTTTCCGGAATTACATTACTTGTTATGTCACTTGTAAATATTGTAATTATAATGTATAACCTATTGTAACTTGTTACTGGAGCTTTTCTCCCCAGGACCCCATTGAAAACGGGTTCATCTTGGCCCAATGGACTATCCTGGTAAACCAACTGCAAATAAAATAAAATAAAATAAAATAAATAAAATAAAAAAGACTAACAAACTAATACACTCTACTTGTCTGTTAGAATTAGGAAAGTAAATCCACTCTAAGCTATCAAAAATAACAAGTTTAACAGAAAGAAATATTAGACAATACATTTAAAGAAAAGTATACATCACCGATAAAGGGGAAACTTCATCCTGTCTTCAGTCTCGACTGGGAAGCCCCGTTGCAGTCAGGCAGGAGTCTTCATCGGGAAACAATCCTGGGCAGTGCGTCCACTCCACAGGTGAGGCTTCTTCCTGAATGCAGAGAATCTCATCTATATATAACCAAGTTGTTTACCACAAATCATGAGAATCAGTACTTTCCAGTGTAGATGCTAGAGCATTCTGTGGAGTTGGCCACCCACCCCAGAAGGAACAACAAATCCTGCCAAGGACAATGATTCTGCAAATTTTGAGTACTACACTGGAATATTCCAATAACCTTGTAAGTTTTAGTACATTACTAGAGAATTCCAGACAAACCATGTTTCATGACTAAAAGTAGTAAACAAAGTATGTTTCATAATCTACTCTAACTTACTGAAATCATCAGAATGTTCCGGAACAGAGCATCATCTCTTATGCCTGCCTAGAAGAGTAGAATGCTTTAGAATATAACATCATTCTATATATCAAAAGAAATAAGAAAAGTATAAAATAAAGGTCGAGATATAGTGAGTCAACAGTCAAACTAATCACACTCACTCAATGTTCCCCTCTTTCGTATCACATTCATATCACATTCGGCCACTTGACTATTGACTCACTTATATCCGACACTTAAAACAATATTTGCCTTATTATAAATGCAATATGTTAAGCCACAATTCCAAAATGTTAACAAAATTAAAACAATTATTAAAATTAATATTGGATGTATTAACCAATTTAACAATTTGGTATCAGATGCTGACCATCCAGTAAATATATCCCACTAATTGTGTGCAGTGTCAGATTCTGTCTTCTTGGCCAAACTAACCAATTTATTTCCTATAATAATACTTGTCATTTCATGATGTTAAATACTATGATTTACTATCCGTAAATGTTTTTCAAGATGTTGAGTATTATTCAATACTTTTTGTAAAGAATTTAAGCTAAATGTCAAATTATGATATTCTAGCTTGTCTGGTAACCAGGTATGAAATACATTAACATGTGTCTCAGGAGAAAATACATAAGTTTCATTGTGCCAATGTAAATGAGTTACATTATCTAAACAACCTACAAAAGGATGCATCAAAGTATACAATAATGTTTGGTTTGTCACTAAGCATATAAATTGGGGTGCTATTTCCAGAAACATTTCAAAGGTAGGAGGTAATACAGTCCATTTGCAGATGTTGATGGAATGTTGAAGAAAACATGGTTCATATATAGGAGAATGTTGTCCGCAGATTAGTCCATCCATTGTTTCAGTACAGTGTTTCAGTTTATGCGTTCGGTTTAAGAAATCAATATAATTTCCTTCCACATGGGGTAACCAATACTGGAATGGATATACAGGAGGTCCAAATACCAATGGTAAAGTTACAAATTGACACATTATTTTCGCATTGGTAACATTATAATGCATGATATAACCTGCAGAAAAATCATCTGTACATCTTGTTTTTTCAGAAAACAACCGTATCCAATTAGTATTAGGTACCCATTTGTGAAATAATTGTCTCCATACATGTTCATTATTAAGCATTAACTTTGTCTGCACAAAATTCTTCTGTATTGAAACATAAAAAGACTGTAAAGTACAGGTTGTCCAATTTTCAAACTCAGTAATATTTTATCAAATTTTAAATTATGAACTATAGAAGCATTGAATTGATCCAAAAATGATTTTTCATAACTAACTAACTGTTTTTGAGTATGCCAAACTGTAGGATTCCATTGTGCTTGCAAATGTATAATTTGTGAAACATCCTAACCCATAGTTTTGATTTTATTAGCTAAAACTTCAACATCAATGGCATTTAAAGTTCCTAACCCTGTACCAGCACCTCCTAATAAGGTGCTATACCAAGCTCGTTTCTGTCTACATTTACTGGCTTTTGGAAAAGTAACATTAAAATATAGTACAGTTTTTTTGATATGTTTGTCCTACATATTTACATGTAGAAGGCACTTTAATTATTTGGTCAAAGTGAGCCCTGGGGTGATATGTTCAATATAGTTATTTGAGAGGCCCATATTCCATTTATAATTTGAGTTGCATTCATGCAAAACAGTACTGTAATGTTCTGTAAATCAATTGACTTATTATAAATATCAGTTCCATTCTGGTAAGAATAATAATTTTCTTGGTATGTCTGCTCATATTTACAATTACAGCATCTTACATCTGTGTAATTTTGCATTATTACCATAGCTTGTTTGTCGTCTAATAACTGGACATAAAGATGCCCCCTTCTTACCCTCCAAATGGTTACATTTCCTTCAAAAGTCAAATTGATAGTAGGACATCCTTGCCCAGTGGGACAGGTAAAATTCCCTTGTGTTCTATTCCATGTATCAGTAGCCCATCCCCACTGGAGTATCATTGAATTAATTTTAACTGCTTTCACTCCTGGTGTTATGCACACCACTGAAGAGACTCCATACGATACAAAAGCAGCAACAATTAGCATTGGAATTGAAATCTAAAATAAAAAAAAAAAAAAAAAAAGTAGTGTCAGAAAAATATGTATTAATGTGTGTGTACTTAATGCTAACTAGTAGTTAACACATTTTTCATTCTATTTTATATGCACTGTTTTATATATGAAATTGAGTTTCATATGAGAACTGAATAAGATGCTTTTTGAAACTGCAGTGTGCTTTCTGAAACCTGCAAGATGCCCTCTGACCTAATAATTGCTAGCAGAGCAATATTCATGTTTATGCCTTTTGGAAATGTACTTGAGAAGCAGGTGCTTATCTGCTAGGTCAGGAACGAAAGAATGAACAATGCTGTATTCTGTAAATGTAATGATTCTAAACAATCAGCCTTGTTCGAAGTATGAGAACATGTGCAGCTGCAGAAGCTTAGAGATAAAGTAGACAAAGGATTATTAGAGAAATGAACTGCTAGCTTTGTGCTTGAATCAGCCATAGTACCTTGAATGGTAACATAACATGTATCTAACCGGTAATAATCAAGGCCACGTTGTTTTTCTTAGTTTCTCACAAAAAATTGATAAATCAGCAGAAATCCATGAGAATGGTGGTCAACAAGTGATGATGAAAGAACTTGTAACTAGCCACGTCAGCTTGGTAGGCAATATCTTATTAGAAAATGTATAAAACCAAAAGCATTTCCTGTTTCTAGTTAGACAAACTCTGTAATAGCATGTTTTTGTCTCCTTGCTACAAGATTAAAGTGCCTTAACCTGAACCTACCGTGTTTTGATCATTTTTAAAGTATATTTTTCCTTTGACAGTTTGGTCCTTCAAACCAGAAAGTCTAGGCCTAGGTCAGAATTGGGCCCCAGTGGCATGTACCCGTACGGAGAAGAGGCTAAATCGGCTCTTCTACTTTGAAAGACCTCCGAATGAATTGTCGTTCGAAAGAGGCCGGCCACTGTTTCTGATCTGGGATTGGAGGACGAGTCAACGATCCGGTGGATCAATTCACGGAGGGTCAGTTAAGGAGGAATTTACCTTTTTTCTGTTTTAGATCAGGGACTAGTGGCAGAACTGTTTTTTGTCAGGAAGATTTGCATGTGCAGATCAGGGACAAAAAAGGTTATTGTCTTGTCATAGATCAGGGAAACAGAATAAGTAGACAGTTATTCTAGATAAACTGTGAAAAGGTACAGAACTGTGGTACCACGTGATAAGAAGGGTTACGTAACAATTTACAGCTTAGCTAAGGCAACATGGGAAATCAGTGCACGAAAAGTTCCCGAGACCCGCCCCTAACTGAAGACGCGAAATATATGCAATTACAGCGTGCCGATAATGTTAAATACTATGCCAAATGGGTTGACAAATACAAATTTGATGGTAATTTAGATAAACCTGCACTTATTAAACTCGTCAGGCAACTTAAAACAGACGCGAAAGGTCAGCTAAAAAAGCAACGGCAATTAGGAGTCCCTCAGGCACATAGGTGGCTTGAGGAAGCAAATCACAGAGAACAAAAGATTAAAAATTCAAAAGCAATGTTCTTAGACAAAGAAGATAATAACTTGGTAATAGCGACAGCCCCTCCTCCACCCCCTCTGTTTCCCTTTCCAGAATATGAAGCGAGTGGAAAAGCTGGTCCACCTCCGCTATACCCAGCTGTTCCTGTGAAATCAGAACCGTTTGTCAGGGATCCTATCGAGACTAGGTCTCGAGCACATAACTTGAAAAGGGATACTGAATTATATGAAATGAATAAAAATTCACGAGCTATGAGTGAGGAAGAAATATGTCTGCTCATAGAAGTACCAAATCTACAGGCAGGACAGGCAGGACAGGATACGACTCTCTTAGTTTATAGACCGTGGACACCGGAAGATATCCGGAAAGCCACAGAGGGAATTCCCCACCCAAAAGTTAATTTTAGAAAATTCTTAGAAGACTTACAAGGTATGAGATTAAGTTACCATTTGAATGGAGAAGAAGTAGAAAAAGTAGTTAGACAAATTGTAGGTCCAGATTGGCACATGATCAGTGGCAACTGGAATCCCCGTGACGCAGAGCTCAGACTACTCCTACATAGTAATGCAGAACTGGATAACAGAGTAAAAGGTCTGACAGACCGAATCTCTGAAAAATGGAAGCCTAGGGCTGATTGAACTTGCATTAATCAGTGCATACAACAGGAAGGTGAAACTGTGGATAGATATTATGCTAGATTATTAGAATGTTTTAATAACCTTTGCTGAATGCAGATACCTGATGATCAAACACATGATTCCCCATATGAGCAGCAGCTAAAGAATGCATTCTTAAAAGGTAGCATTACTCCTATTAGCAGCTTTATTACAAAGCACATGGTAGATCATCGTACAAGTAGATTACAGTCATTACTTGAATATGCAAGACATGCTGAAAGGCATTTTAATAGCAAAAAGAAAAAGAAAGCTCAAGTATTTGCAGTAGAAGATGGGTCAGAAGTCTTTGTAGTACAAACCGGGAAAAGGGGTAAGAAAAATGCCCAGGGAAACAAACAATCTGATAAGCGATCAGAAGATTTTGAAGAAAGAAAGAAAAGGGGTGAATGTTTTAAATGCGGGAAAAAAGGACATTTGGCAAGGGATTGCAGGCTAAATAAAAAGGTAACTGCGGAAGATAAGGAGGGTGAGGAATGACTATATGATAGTCAGGAATCACTGGATAGGAACACACAGGAAAGGACAAATGCGAATGTGGTAGCAAGGGTAGAGGATGTGACAGAAGGGGTAGAGGATGTATATGAATTCGTAAATGATGAAGAAAATGAAATTTTGGACTTAGCATTATTGAGCCTAGAGCTCTACTTAGCAGACACAAAACCGGAAGTTACGCTCCTGGTAGAAGGGAGGGAAGTCAAATTTTTGTGTGACTCAGGGGCTTCACGGACCCTGATACATCCTTCCAAATTACCGGAAAACTCAGAATCACCAGATTACATACTAGTGAAAGCAGCTAATGGACAGCTGTATCAGGAGCCACTCTCCCATGACATAGCAATAACTGACCCCGTTTCAGGAATGACCCAGAAAAGCAAAATTGTTGTTTCTGAAAAATGCCCAGTAAATCTCTTGGGCAGATATTTGGCATAGCCATAGTCCCAGCCATGCAGAGTATGGAAGCACAGCGACAAATGGATACTTTCGTAGTGTGATCGAAGGGTGAGACATATTATTGGTACAGCCAGGACTTGGTTACGACTGGTCCAGGGGCAGTAACCGAAGAACTGATGAATGTAGCCATCAGTAAATCCCCCTCCCTTGACACTGACAAGCAGCATTTGTTGCATTGTACTTTATATTACTGTAATAGACCAGGACCTGATAAAGAATATGAGCAAGAGTTGTTTAAAAAACATGCAAACAGGCTAGTATTACAAAATCTGTACTGGACACAGAAGGAAACAGTGTAATTAGCTGTTCATTGCCCCAGGAATTTTTAGCACTTTACAAATCTAATCGATTGCCACATGTAAGCTTAACCAAAAATAGAAATTTGAAGTGGGCAGACTTAGGAGAAAAAGTCACAAGGTGGGAAAAACAGACAGAGTTGGAACTCTCTGAACAAGGAGTACAAGAGCAGAAATTGAATTGGATAACACAGACACACCCAGCTGTGCACTCACAGGCTAGTGAGGATAGCTGAGTATTACTCTTACTGGAAGAAGAGGAGAAAGCCTTACGAGATATACCAGAGACTCTCTGGTCAACAGGGAAATCAGATGTAGGACTTATTCGTACAGCAGGACCAGTTACTATTACGCCAAAATCAGCATTTAGACCTCAGAAAAGACAGTATCCCTTGAGAAAGGATGCAGAGATAGGGATCAAACCTATAATAGCAGCCTTACTTAAGGAAGGAGTCAATAGAATCTCCTGATTCACCATGTAATACACCCTTATTTCCTGTTAGGAAAGCAAACGGGGAATGGTGTATGGTCCAAGATCTACAGGCTGTAAATGACACAGTTATACCCAGGGCACCAATGGTGCCAGATCCACATACTTTATTGAATGATTTAAAACCACAGCAGAAGTATTTTTCTGTGGTAGATATTAGCAATTCATTTTTCTCAATACCGATACACCCTGACAGCCAAAACTGGTTTGCCTTTACATTTCAGGGGAAACGGTATACATATATGAGATTACCACAGGGATATTGTGAAAGTCCAATGATATTTGCACAGGAAATGGCAAGTAACCTGGCGGGATTTATCCCACCGAGAGGTAGTCAGATTTTACTTTATGTAGACAACATTCTGCTGGCAGCCCCTACCCAGCAAGAATGCAGGGAGGATACCATAGCATTATTACAATTTTTAGCTACTCAAGGACACAAGGTAAACAAAAACAAACTGCAACTTTGGAGAAAGCAAGTTAAATACCTGGGATATGTAATATCCAAAGAAGGCAAAATATTAGATGAGGACAGGAAAACAGCAATATTACGAGCACCTAAATCAACCACCAAGAAGGAAATGATGTCCTTCCTGGGAACTACTAATTTTTGTCGGAGTTGGATACCAAATTATGCTTTAGAATCTGCTCCGCTGACTAATTTGATATTCAAAAAGCCGATGGCAGCACAGGATTTATTACAGTGGACACCAGAAGCAGAAGCAGCTTTCTGTAAGCTAAAACAACTGATAGCATCTTCCTTAGTTTTAGGATTACCAAACTATCATAAGCGATTTTTCCAAACTATAGACTGTAAGCAAGGTTATATGACATCAGTGTTGACACAGCAGCATGGGGACAGACAACGCCCCATAGCTTACTATTCATCACAGTTAGACCCAGTGGTGCGATCCTTGCCCCACTGTGTACAAGCAGTAGTCACAGATGCAATGGCAGTGCAGGCTTCAGCCTCAGTAGTGTTGTTCCACCCTCTCACATTGAGAGTGCCTCATGCAGTCGCAATCATTTTACTACAAGAAAAAGTAGCATATCTTTCTCCTGCTAGACATCTTTCCTGTATGACTATACTGCTGAGCCAACCTCATATGACAATCGAACGATGCACAACTTTGAATCCATCAACCTTGCTCCCAACCCCTGCATTGTTAGAATCTATTCAGTTACCTCAAAAAGTAGCTATATGCAAATGCGTAGCTCATACCAAGCAACAGGATAGAATTTCAAAAGGTAATGTGAGGACTGATACAGCTGCAAAACAGGCAGCTTCAGCTTCAGAAGTTTTTCTTCTGAATGAGGAATTACAACCTTCTGAGATTTTAGATTTAGAAATGTTAAAAACAATGCAGACACTTACTACAAATGTAGAAAAACAAAAGTGGATAAAACGAGGAGCAATGCTTGAGAAGGGACTGTACATCTCCAAAGAAAAGAAGCCAATTCTACCATCTAACTTATTTAGATATGCAGCTTTGTTGAGCCATGGGCAGAGCCATGTCTCAACAGGGGGGATGGTACAGTTAGTGAATCGAGTGTTTACGACGTATGGATTTACTAATTACACAAAAAATTTTTGTGCAGCATGCCATGTTTGTAACAAGCATCATGCACAAGGGGCATTAAAGCCTAAGCAAGGGAGTTTCCCTACACCACCATATCCATTTCATACTATTTGTATGGATTTTATAGAACTGAACAAATGCAAAAACAAAAAGTACTGTCTTGTCATTATAGATATGTTTTCCAAATGGGTGGAAGCTTTTCCAACTAAAAATCCAGATGCAGCTACTGTTGCAAAGGTCCTTGTTAAAGAAATTATACTTAGATTTGGCATACCGGAAAAGATTTATAGTGACAATGGTACACATTTTGTAAATCAAACAATACAACAACTTAGTCGCTATTTCGGGATATCATTGAAAAAACACTTTGCGTATCACCCCCAATCTGCAGGATTAGTAGAGAGGCACAATGGGGTGTTGAAGAATAAGCTTAGAAAATTGATTAGTGAGACACAGAAGAACTGGGTGCACTGTTTACCTCTGGCACTGTTGAGCATGAGAACTGTTCCAAATGCAAAGGGATTAACTCCTTTTGAAGTTTTGTTTGGAAGGGCATATTATACACCTCAGTGGAAACCTCTCATGTCTGCAGAGCAGGAGGCTGACAGTTCACTTGCAGGGTATATGAGGCGATTTTTGAATAACAAACTTTTGCAGTTAAATTCTGTTTCAGATAAAGAGCAACCGAAATCGGAAGCAGCAGTAGCCCCAGGCACCTGGGTCTGGGTGAAGATCGTGAAGAAAAAGAACTGGAGTTCTCCGAAGTGGGAGGGGCTGTACAAGGTACTACTGTCGACACCCACTCTAGCCAACATTGCAGAACAAGCATCCTGGATTCATTTGACACACTGTAAACTGGTTAAGAACTTTGAATTGGACAAAAACATTGTTACTGTTGTACAACGAGAACAAAATGGCCAGGTATAAAGTGAATAGAGACATTGAATAACCTCAGAAAACTTGTATGATCATTTTGTTAGCTATGCTAATTACATTGTTCTTTTTGTTGTGGCCTTTCCTTTTTCCTGCCGCAAAATTTGAGCTGATTAAACATGATGGGCCAAACATAGACTGGCATCCGAACTTTAACACTTATCAGGCAATTACACGTGTGTATGCTGAGACTTTTAATGTTTCGAACTGCTGGATCTGCACAGCCATACCAACAGCATACGGGGGGTTATTGATGACTGCTATTCCTCTAGGGGTCAATGAGACCTGGAAAAACCTGGTTTTTGACACAGTAGCTATTAAAGCATATGATAAGGTAGCACAATAATTGCCTGTGACACAAAAGGGAATTGTATGTTTTTATAAGAATGATACCATACAAGTGGGTTGGAGTAAGTGTAATGTGACTGCACGGTATAAATGTTATACAAAAGCAAACGATTTAGGTGGATCTTGTAGTACAGACTATAACTCATTTCTTAAATCTATGCATAAGACTCTTGATCAGGTACAACGTAATCCTGTACTTTTTAAACAGCTGTCTGTAATAGATAGGAAAATGTTTCATGCAGGGCAGTCATTTCATAACAAAGTAACCACTAAAGTAGAGGACTGTTATTTTGTGTGTGGTAAAAAGGCATATAAATGGTTACCTGAGAATTGGTCCGGCAGTTGTTTTTTGGGATACCTGGTCCCGGCCATACGACACACTGCAGTCTTGCCTCAGGGAAATATTCAAAATACCCGAGATGTAACCAAAAAGACTGTTAAAAAACCTGAGAATCCAGTGGGACAGATCAAGGTGGGCTGGAAAGACCATCATAGCGTGGGTACCAAACTTACGCACATGGAGTTGAGTGATGCTGTCATATCGTGGGCAGGCATACTACCAGCATATGGCACAGTCAAATCGATTTGGGAGCTGCGGAAACTGTCTAAACTTCTCAAAGTAATGAGTAATGCAACTTTCTCTGCTCTTGAACTGATAACTGATGAACTGAATGCAATGAGAACTGTAGTGCTCCAGAACCGAATGGCTCTTGACTTCACCCTAGCGGCGAGGGGTGGGACGTGCGCTTTAATCAAAGAAGAATGCTGTGCTTTCATTCCAGATCATCAGCACGAGATTAATGATCATCTTGAGGTAATTCAGCAGGTGTCAGCCATGACCAAACCAGGCCCAAACCCTCTGACGGACTTTTTGCAGAATTTGTTTGGGGGGGTGGGGTTCCATCCTAATGAACATTTTGATTGCCATTGGGGTGGGATTACTCCTGATAGGAGTTTGTGTTTGTTGTGGAATCCCATGCATGAAGAAATTAATCAAATAATTCATAGACATATCAGTTTCTGAGACTATGTACCAGAGTACTGAATTTAAAGAGCTGTGAGACACTTTCATAAAGTTTAAACTGAATGACTTTCTTAACTGCAAATCCTGATTGGAAGAGGTTAGGAAAAGAAGTAAGCTGTTTATTCTTTTTTGAAAATAGAATTAAAAAGTATTAATGGGGGAAATGTCAGAAAAATATGTATTATTGTGTGTGTACTTAATGCTAACTAGTAGTTAACACGTTTTTCATTCTATTTTATATGCACTGTTTTATATATGAAATTGAGTTTCATATGAGAACTGAAAAAGATGCTTTTTGAAACTGCAGTGTGCTTTCTGAAACCTGCAAGATGTACTCTGACTTAGTAATTGCTAGCACAGCAATATTCATGTTTATGCCTTTTGGAAATGTACTTGAGAAGCAGGTGCTTATCTGCTAGGTCAGGAACGAAAGAATGAACAATGCTATATTCTGTAAATGTAATGATTCTAAACAATCAGCCTTGTTCGAAGTATGAGAACATGTGCAGCTGCAGAAGCTTAGAGATAAAGTAGACAAAGGATTATTAGAGAAATGAACTGCTAGCTTTGTGCTTGAATCAGCCATAGTACCTTGAATGGTAACATAACATGTATCTAACCGGTAATAATCAAGGCCACATTGTTTTTCCTAGGAAGTTTCTCACAAAAAAATGATAAATCAGCAGAAATCCATGAGAATGGTGGTCAACAAGTGATGATGAAAGAACTTGTAACTAGCCATGTCAGCTTGGTAGGCAACATCTTATTAGAAAATGTATAAAACCAAAAGCATTTCCTGTTTCTAGTTAGACAAACTTTCCTTGCTGCAAGATTAAAGTGCCTTAACCTGAACCTACCGAGTTTTGATCATTTTTAAAGTATATTTTTCCTTTGACAAGTAGCATGATTATTCTCGCAAATAACACAAATCTGCTGGTATATATATTCCCATTTTTCCTTTCCTGGTATAATAATTGAAACAGTATTATCGTTCCCAGCAGCATTAACTTCTGCTTGTTCAGGTTGTCTATTGGGTTCATGGACCCATATTTTTGCACCTGAATTAATTTCATGCATTCTAGATATCTGCTCCCTCTCAAAAGCGGTAATAGGCAGTAACTGCCTTTAGTAATGGAACCGCCTAACACAGGTACAATAAATATTTGAGCTACCCTATCTTTTTTTTGTACATGAACATCCTCATCTGAAGTATTTAACAAAATAATTTTGAGTTCCCCTTGATAACCTGCTTCAATAACTCCATTTACAACCTGAACTCCCTTCAAAGCAAGTGTCGACTGAGGAATTATCCATCCAAAATGCTTTGTTGGAATTTGAATTCAAATCCCAGTCTCAATCAACTGAACTCACCTTGGTGATATTTTACAAACACTCATTGAATATAGACTCAATCCTGCAGTCTCAGGTGTAGCTCTAGTAGGAGCTAATGCATCTGTTTGAGTTTCCCAATATGTAATTGTTTCAGTCGTCACATATGGATTGATCTGCAATGCTGGAGTTAACATTCTCATTAATGGTGTTTCTGTTTCTGAAATTGGTCTATTATTTAAGACTTGTAATGCCGCATTTAAATTATCTCTCCAGTTTTGCAGAGTTCCATCTCCTAATTTTCTTAATTGATCTTTAAGTAAGCCATTCATTCTTTCAATTAACCCTGCTGCCTGCGGGTAATAGGGTATATGAAATACCCATTCAATATTATGTTGCTTTGCAAAATCCTGTACCATTTTTCCCTTAAAATGGGATCCGTTGTCACTCTGAATTTGCAAAGGCATTCCATAATATAAAATGATTAAATCTAAAGTTCTTAAAGTACTTACCTGTGTTGCCTGTCGGCATGAAAAACCAATAAGATACCCAGAATAAGTATCTACCGCTGTACATATATATTGACAGCCTCTATTTAATGGTAAAGGACCAACATAATCAATTTGCCATATTTGTCCTGGCAACTTTCCTCATCCTATATGTCCCTGAACTATATGAAGTATGGATCTTTGTTGAGTATGCTGACATATCGGGCATTGTAATATAACAGTTTTAATTAAGTCTAATGAAAGTGCAATTCCTCTTGTTTGTGCCCACCTGTAAGTGGCTTTTCCTCCTAGATGTCCGCATTTCTGATGTGCCCATTTTGCCATCCCCATTTGCTCAGAATCATCTGGTATATTAGCTTCTGAAATTCTCGTTTGTTCATCTATAATAAAATTAAACCACTGTTCTAGAGAATCTGCAGAACAATGTGCGTCAACATGATAAAATGTTACAGTACCTTGATTTATCATATCCCAAATCAATTGCCATAATTCTTTTCCCCAAATTTCTTTTGAATGAATTTTCCAGTCATTCTTCTGCCAGGTAGGCAACCAAGTTGCCAATTCATTTGCCACCGACCAAGAGTCAGTATAAATATGACAAATATCTGGTGTCTCCTGTTTCACTGCTTGATATGCAGCATATAATTCTGCATACTGACTACTTTTACCACTCCCTGAAGATGTTAAAACTCTCTTAGTTACTGGATTATAAGATACAGCTTTCCAACATCATTTATTTCCTACATATTTTGCTGACACATCAGTAAACCAAACATGTTTGCGTTGTTCTAACGGTACCTGTACATATGGCACACCCCATTTTACCGGGGACTCACTGGCTGGTTCAGCCTTGTCAGTAACAGATAGTTGTTGGTCTATTGGTATTTGAGCCACTTTTTCATGTAGCATCGCTACTCCATTAATTCCAGGTTTAGCCCTATCCTGAATGTACCATTTCCCCTTAATAATGCTTGCTTCCTGCGCATGACCTATTCTATGCATCTTGGGTGAACTCATTACCCACTGCATTATAGGTATTTCTGGTCGCAAAAGTACAGTATGTCCTACTGTCATTTGTTCAGTGTCCACCAGTGCCCAATAACATGCTTGTAATTGCTTCTCAAAAGGAGAATACCTTTCTCCTGCATCTGGTAATTTCCTAGTCCAGAATCCTAGTGGCACCCGCTTTGATCCCTGTTTCTGCCAAAGGCTCCAATTAGCATAATGATTCTGCACAGATACATGTAACTCTACTTCCCCATCCTGTAGGGGCCATAAATCTAAAGCCCTTTGAATAGCTTGCTTTGCTTGTTCAAAAGCTTTTTGCTGATCGTCCCCCCAAACAAACTCATATTTTTTCCTAGTTACTTTGTATAATGGGGAAAGTATTTGACTTAAATGGGGAATGTGCTGTTTCCAAAATCCAAATAATCCTATAAAACGCTGTGCCTCCGTTTTGTCTTGGGGGGATGGAAATTCTAAAATCTTTTGTTTTGCCTTAGGTAGAATTTCTCTATGTCCCTGATGCCACTGAATTCCCCAAAATTTTACTGTTTGAGCTGGTCCCTGAATCTTATTGGGATTTATTTCCCAGCCCTTTATTCTCATGTGATTTCTTACTATTTTTTAATACTCACTTACTTCTTGTTCAGAATTCCCTTGAATATGAATATCGTCAATGTAATGAGAAATTTGCATATTCTGAGGCAACTTTATTTCATCTAAATGTTCTGCCACTATTTTGTGACAGATAGTAGGGCTATGCAAATATCCTTGTGGTAAACGAGTAAATGTATATTGTCGTCCCTGCCAGGTAAAAGCAAATTGATCATAATTCCCTTCTGCAATTGGTATGGTAAAGAAAGCATTTGCCAAATCTAATACTGCATACCAAGTACCTTGATGTTTCTGTATATTTTCTATTAAGGTAATTGTATCTGGAACTGCCACCGTCAGTGGCAGAGTATATTTATTCAGTTCTCGGTAATCTACTGTCATTCGTCAAGACCCGTCTGACTTTTTGACAGGCCAAACTGGATTATTCCATGCTGTTGTAGTAGTTTTCAAGACACCTGCATTTAATAAATCCTGAATTGTTTCACCTATCTCCTTATGCCCCCCCAGGAATTCTATATCGCTTCAAACTAATTACCTTCATCGCTGGAGGTAATTCTACAGGTGGCATTTTCACTTTCCCTACTATAACTGTTTTAACTGAAAAATATGGCTTAAAGCCAAATTGATACTGTCCGTCTGATAAATTCAACGTCAACCCTTTTAAAATGTCAATTCCTATTATATATTTAGGAACAGGTACTATTAAAACAGGATACCTTTTCCATGGTAATTGACCTATTTTCATTTCTAGCATTGTCTGAACAGCTTTAATTTGTTTTCCACCAAGCCCTATAATAATAACTTGTCGCCCTTTAAATAAACTCAGATTCCTATAAATTAATGAGGCCTCTGCTCCAGTATCAATTAGAGCTCGGACCTGTTGTTCATTTTTATTTTTCCAGATTATGGTCAAATCCACATATGGTCTAAAATCCTGCCGAGCCCACCCACTTACTGGAGCTTGGCCAATTTCCTAATCGAAATGTAAGTCTGACAAGTCGGGATATGTTACAGGTGGAGCAGAGGGAACTACTGAACTTTCTTCCATATTCTCAATTTTACCATCCACTACATTCTCTTCCTGTTTTTCTACATTCCGAGTTTGCCTACCTTTCTTATTCAGACCTCGTTTTTTTATACATCTCCCACATTGTCGGAGTGTCTATCCCATCAATTTTATCCTTGGATACTCCATCCTTTAACAATGCAGTAAACATATCTTTTCGGGATACTCGAGCTTCTTTTTGTCCAGAACTTTTGTTTTCTCATCTATCAGTATTTAACTGCTTTGGTCCCCATTCTCCCAGCTCTCCCAACTGCCACAACCCCTCAATAACTTGAGAAATCGGATTTCCTGTCTCACTAATTAAATACGTCAGTATTACAGTTTTATAAGCTGGAGGGGCTAATTTAATGATCTTGTTTGTAACAGAAACTGTCAAAGCATTTTGTAGTAATGTATCAGCGCTCCCTATAAGTAAAGCAGTTTTCATTGTCTCTTATTTAATTCTTTGAATAGCATCTCGTAACGTATACCATGGCCTATCATTAGAAGGCCAATCCATTTCTGTTGGATATTTTTCGGCACAGCAATCTGCTATAATTTTAAAAAGACTTATCATTTTGTTTCTGTTATAATTTCAAAATGCATCCTGTACTGATGGATCATTACTTAACATACTAAATTTCTTAGTATCTATTTGATCTATTTCTACTCCAGCAGCCCCAAAGTCATACAGCCTCAATATCCATGCTATTAATGATTCTCCAGATTTTTGTTTAAATCTTTCAATCAAATCATTTATTTCCTGTTGATTAAAGTCTTCGTAATGAAACTCTTCCTGTCCTCCACGGAGCCCTTGTGCCCCATTAACCATTTGCTGTCGTCGTCGAAGAATTGGTTTTACCTTTACTAGTCCCCCTTTATTCTGTTCTTCCTCTCCCAGGAAAATATTATTTTCATTATCAGAGTCCGACGGGGACAGAGGATCGGAAGAATTCCAGATGTCTCCATCCCAGTGGTCTGGGTCCCAGTCAAAACATGCCTTCGCTATCGACATTTGTACTTTCTTTTTATTAACTTTGCCTCTTCGTTTTCGATATTTGTATCCTGCTACCCGTATTGCAGCCTTTTCGGCTACATGCTGATACATGTATGTTTTATCTGCTAACAATTTAATTTGACACTGTAAAATTACATTTTGTTTTTCTAACTCTACTATCCTTTTCTCTAGTTGTTTAATTTGTTCACACTTGCTTATTTTATCGTCATGTGATTTTCGGTATGCAGTCAAGAGGATCCAGCCTCGTCTGCATACGGCACTTAATTCCTTCCCTTTTCCCACCAAAACCTTTTGTAAGCATGTTTGCACCGAACCAGGTTCGGCATCTTTTAAGCAAACATCCCAATTCTCACTTAATCCTGTACCCGTGGACCATTCCAAAGCTAATGCTTTGTACAGGTCCTGGTCCCATCCCGGGATTTCTATCTCACAAACCGCTATATCCTTCTTACTTTTCCTTTTAAACATTTAAAATCCTGCCGACTATGCCAAAAATAATGTATTGCCTAATAAGCAGGACTCGAAATAAAGACACTTTTCACCTGAAGTTAACTAGTATAAACTTTATTTTACCAAAAAGACTAACAAACTAATAAACTCTACTTGTCTGTTAGAATTAGAAAAGTAAATAAACTCTAAGCTATCAAAAATAACAAGTTTAACAAAAAGAAATATTAGACAATACATTTAAAGAAAATTATACATCACCAATAAAGGGGAAACTTCATCCTGTCTTCAGTCTTGACTGGGAAGCCCCGTTGCAGTTAGGCAGGAGTCTTCATCGGGAAACAATCCTGGGCAGTGCGTCCACTCCACAGGTGAGGCTTCTGCCTGAATGCAGAGAATCCCATCTATATATAACCAAGTTGTTTACCACAAATCATGAGAATCAGTACTTTCCAGTGTAGGCTGGATCTTGCTACAGCATTCTGTGGTGTTGGCCACCCACCCCAGAAGGAACAGCAAATCCTGCCAAGGACAATGATTCTGCAAGTTTTGAGTACTACACTGGAATATTCCAATAACCTTATAAGTTTTAGTACATTACTAGAGAATTCCAGATAAACCATGTTTCATGACTAAAAGTAGTAAACAAAGTATGTTTCGTAATCTACTCTAACTTACGGAAATCATCAGAATGTTCCGGAACAGAGCATCATCTCTTATGCCTGCCCAGAAGAGTAGAATGCTTTAGAATATAACATCATTCTATATATCAAAAAGAAATAAGAAAATAATAAAATAAAGGTCAAGATATAGTGAGTCAACAGTCAAACTAATCACACTCACTCAATGTTCCCCTCTTTCGTATCACACTCGTATCACACACACCATAGCATTAAATCAGTCTTGCAATGTTAATGCTCACATTTTCAAAACAGGAGCTAAGGAAATCTGGTCATTAAGACCTGGTGGGACATAAACATTGAGTCGCAACTGTCAAACCATTTCCCGATATTCTAATAATGTCTCCCATTGACCCCCATGGGGGTTGGGGTCAATCTGTTCCAATACCCAAAAGGAAAATCTACTCTGATTTCACTTAACTGAGTGCTTGTAAAGAGCATTAGTTTCATTCTTTTTTCTCATCTTATACATATGTTCATGCACCCTATTTTTAAGGGCTCATTCTGTCTTGCCCACATAGTAAAAGAAGCATATCTGGCAGAAAGCCAGATATATAACTCTTTTGGTATAACAATTAAAATATCTATATCCCCTAAAATGTTCCCCTATACTGGGAAGTGACAATTCTCCAAAATGTGCCATATACATACACTGGTGGCACATGCCATATCTGTATGTGCCATTTAAATTATGATTGTCAATAAATAATTTATCATTACTCCCTTTCTCAAGAAGATTTTTGATGTTCAAACCTCTTCGGTAGGTGTATAAAAGAGGTGTAGAGAAAACTGGTAAACCACTGGGCATTTTGGAAAATAGGTCCTAAAGTTTACTGACAAGTTTTTGAATATTAAATGTATCCTTATTAAATTTCACAATAAGTATTTTGTTATGAATGGTTTCAACCTTCACCCTGACCTTCTTGTTCATCAACATTGGGTCTTCAACTTGATCTAAACCAGCTGTATTTAATGTATTCGTACCCAGAAAGAGAATTAAATTGATGCCCCACTCTTTTAATATTACACTCTTTAACTCTTAACTCAGGGTCCTGAGTATCCGCATTCTACAAAAAGTTTTGCAATATAATCTAATTCTCTTATCAAATTGTCACATACAGATGTCATACAAGCTCCCATGACCATTGGTAACTTAACTATACTCTTCATCTGATGAATCGGATGGTCATTGTTGTAATGTAAGTAGGAGTCTGAGAAACTCTCTTTTTTATAAAGTCTAGAAATCAATTTTCCTTTATCCAAGTCCATATAGTGAATCTTATCACTACTTACATTGATTGTAAATTGTGAAAGTCAGTAGTTTGGTTAATATAAGTAGTAAATTCATACAATTCATCCCTAGTCCCTTTCCAGATGAGGAAAATGTCACCCAAAAATCATAAATACAGAACAATAGAATGAAAACAGGGGGATTTGAAAACATATTCTTCCCAACATAGCAATACCATACTGGCAAAAACAGGGCCACAAGCAGCCTCATAGCAACCTCACTCTTCTTTTTATAACATTCTACCTCAAAATACATAAAGTTGTTCTCAACTCCATCTCCATACAGTCCATCACTAGTCTAAGGTTGATGATGTTTAAAAACTTACATGTGAGAATATTTTCATGCCTGTGTAAACCCAAATTATGGGGGATCGCCGAAAATAAATCCTTAATGTCCAGTCACTTTAGCTAAGAAGTCCCAAGAATTCACCAAAACATGACTGTAAGATTTAAGGAGCAATTTGAGTTTCTTAGCCACAAAAATGGCAAGGGGTTAGGTTTTTGAACCTGCAGCTGCCACAATAGGTCTAAGTGGGGGACCCAAGAAATATTTATGGGTCTTGGATATCCCAAAAATAGGTGAAATGACAGGTTTTGATATGTAACAATATCATACAGATTTTTGTCAATCATACCTTGATGGTGTAATGATGAATGTTGTTAGTGCACATGCTCCACAAGTTGGGTGTGCGATGGACGAGAAAGAAAAAATTTGGAGTGAGTTGGATGAAGTGGTGATGACTGTACCCAAGAGTGAGAGAGTGGTGATTGGAGCAGATTTCAATGGGCATGTTGGTGAAGGGAACAGAGGGGATGAGGAAGTGATGGGTAGGTATGGTGTTACACAAAGGAATGCAGAAGTTCAGATGGTAGTGGATTTTGCGAAAAGGATGGACATGGCTGTGGTGAATACATATTTTAACAAGAGAGAGGAGCACAGGGTGACATACAAGAGTGGAGGAAGATGCACACAGGTGGATTATATATTATGTAGAAGGGCCAGTCTGAAGGAGATTGGAGACTGTAAAGTGGTGACCAGAGAAAGTGTAGTTAGGCAGCATAGGATGGTGGTTTGTAGGATGACGTTGGTGATCAAGAAGAGGAGAAGGAGTGTGAGGGCAGCACCAAGTATCAAATGGTGGAAATTGAAAAAGGGTAATTGTGAGGTTGCGTTCAGGGAAGAGTTAAGACAGGCACTGGGTGGCAGTGAAGAGTAACCAAATAGCTGGGTAACTACAGTAGAGCTAGTAAGGAAGATGGCTAGAAAGGTGCTTGATATGACATATGGGCAGAAAAGGGTGACAAGGAGACATGGCGGTGGAATGAGGAAGTACAGAAGAGTATACAGAGAAAGAGGTTGGCAAAGAAGAAGTGGGATTGTCAGAGAGATGAAGAAAGTAGACAGGAGTATAAGGAGATGAGGTGCATAGCAAAGAGAGATGTGATGAAGGCTAAGGATAAGGCATATGAAGAGTTGTATGAAAGGTTGGACACTAAGGAGGGAGAAAAGGGCCTGTACCAATTGGCTAGACAGAGAGACCGAGCTAGGAAAGATGTGCAGCAGGTAAAGGTGATAAAGAATAATGAGGGAAATGTACTTACAAGCGAGGAGCGTGTGTTGAGCAGATGGAAAGAGTACTTTGAGGGGTTGATGAATGAAGAGAATGAGAGGGAGAGAAGGCTGGATGATGTGGGGACAGTGAATCATGAAGTACAATGGATTAGCAAAGAGGAAGTAAGGATAGCTATGAAGAGGACGAAGAAAGGAAAGGCTGTTGGTCCAGATGACATACCTGTGGAAGCATGGAGGTGTTTAGGTGAAATGGCAGTGGAGTTTTTAACCAAATTGTTTAATGAAATTTTGGAAAGTGAGAGGATGCCTGAGGAATGGAGAAAAAGTGTTTTGGTACTGATTTCTAAGAATAAGGGTGATGTGCAGAGCTGTAGTAACTACAGAGGGATTAAATTGATCAGTCATAGCATGAAGGTATGGGAAAGAGTAGTGGAAGCTAGGTTAAGAAGGGGCGTGATGATTAGTAATCAGCAGTATGGTTTCATGCCGGGAAAGAGCACTACAGATGCGATGTTTGCTCTAAGAGTGTTGATGGAGTAGTACAGAGAAGGACAGAAGGAGTTGCATTGTGTTTTTGCAGACTTAGAGAAAGCATATGACAGGGTGCCTAGAGAGGAGTTGTGGTATTGAATGAGGAAGTCGGGAGTGTCAGAGAAGTATGTAAGAGTGGTACAGGATATGTATGAGGGTAGTGTGACAGCGGTAAGGTCTGCGGTGGGAGTGACAGATGCGTTTAAGGTGGAGGTGGGATTGCATCAAGGATCATCCCTGAGACCTTTCTTATTTGCAATGGTGATGGACAGGTTGACAGAAGAGATCAGACAGGAGTTCCTGTGGACTATGATGTTTGCAGATGACATTGTGATCTGTAGTGAGAGTAGGGAACGGGTGGAGGAGACCCTAGAGAGATGGAGATATGCTCTAGAGAGAAGAGGCATGAAGGTCAGCAGGACTAAGACAGAATATATGTGTGTGAATGAGAGGGAGGATAGAGGATGGTGAGGATGCAGGGAGTAGAGGTGGCGAAGGTGGATGAGTTTAAATACTTGGGATCAATAGTTCAGAGTAATGGTGAGTGTGGAAGAGATGTGAAGAAGAGAGTACAGGCAGGATGAAGTGGGTGGAGAAGAGTGTCAGGAGTGATTTGTGACAGACGAGTACCAGTAAGAATGAAAGGGAAGGTCTCCAAGAGGGTAGTGAGACTAGCTATGTTATGTGGGTTGGAGACAGTGGCATTGACAAAAAGGCAGGAGTTAGAGCTGGACGTGGCAGAGTTAAAGATGTTACAGTTTGTACTGGGTGTGATGAGGGTGGACAGGATTAGGAATAAGTATATTAGAGGGTCAGCCCAAGTTTGAAGGTTTGGAGACAAAAGCCAGAGAGGCAAGATTACGTTGGTTTGGACATGTGCTGAGGAGAGATGCTGAGTATATTGGGAAAAAGATGCTAAGGATGCAGCTACCAGGTAACAGGAAAAGAGGAAGGCCTAAGATAAGGTTTATGGATGTGGTGAGAGAGGACATGCAGGTGGTTGTTGTGACAGAGCAAGGTGCAGAGGACAGGAAGAAATTGAAACAGATGATTGACTGTGGCGACCCCTAATGGAAACAGCCAAAAGATGATGATGATGACCTTGCAAAAAAATGTCCTCTAAAACCATACTGATGTTTTTGTGAGCCATCTGTATTTCATTCCATGAAACCTGAGAATAACATATCACTATGCATCAAATACATCATTTTAGCTGTGTACATCCAATATTCCATAATAACCACCCCTTGAGTTTCATAATATGAATATCCTTATGTCAAATAACAATTTCCTTTCATCTTGACTAAGATTGGAAACCATTCATGTTTTCTTTTTAAACTACTGCCTAATCTTGTGTTCAACCAATGCTTCAAAATTAACTAACATAGGGTGTAGAGGAGGATTAAATGTGCTCTTCTTCCTAAACCCAGGCATCAGCTGGTTAGCCACAGAATCCTGGATTCTGAGTTACTTTTCCTTAACAAATGTTTCACTCAAGACATCACTAATTACAGTACGAGAAGATGGTACAAAAGTAAACCCTTTTTGAAAAATAGAGAACTGATTTAAATCAAGTTACAGGCCACTGTAATTGAGTACTTTTATTTGACTTAGAGAACACATCACTCAATTAATAACAATAATATCCAATGAATGCAAAATATTAGTATGACTCAATTTTTCCTTCCTCTTCCTCTCCTGCCTTCCCCTGGGGGCACCCAAACTCTTCCCTCATTGGACTTCCTTCCTGATAGTTTACATTCTCTTGACTTTTCAACAGGTTGGACCATCTTAAAGAAGGAAATTCCAAAGGGCCATCATAATTGTAATATGGTTGGTGGGCATTAAATTCAACCAATGGTTCTGTCTGTCTAAGATCTGGATAACAGTTAACACCAACAGGTTCCCTGTTGCAATTATTACCGGAACTGTCAGAATTACCCCCTGCAACTCTATTGTTTAAAGCCTTTTGCTTAGGTGCCTGATAGGCCTGCCCTTCAAGGTAGTCCTTTCTATCCCTCTCAAGCTTATTAATCTTTCATTTTTTTTTTAATTTTAACAGTTTTATCATCCACATCTTTTAAAATGGAGTACTACTTATTTTATGCTCATTCAAAGTAAGCAACAAATCATTATGTACAGCATTATTCAACACATTGATTTCATTGAATAAATCATTAAGGCATTTCTCATTGTTTTTAATTATGGCATTCATAATCTCAAGGCCACAGTTTTGAAAAATGTCAGTAAGTTCTTTGTGGAACTCAAAACCTTAGTAATACTGTATCTTAAAAAACATTGTCTATGAGAAGAGCTCAGTATTTAACAAATTTGTTCTTTAACTTGTATAACATAACGTTGAATGAACCCATCCCGTTCACAAATAAGCACCATGTATATTGGAATCATTCAATCAGGTTTTAAAATTCATTTTGGTGTAAGTGGAAAACTTATTGTCAAAGATATTATCCAAAGGAACACCATTCAAAGTTGGACCATCAGGGTTCAAGGACTATCGTCCTGCAGAACCATTTCTCTGGGTAGAACAAGAAGGTTGACTGCCATGTGCATTCCACTGACTCAAAAGCTCACTCTGAGATCCATTGAGAAACTGGAAACACAGAATAAGATTTTCACTTCTTTCTCTGGTGTCATCCATTGTAGTAATGCCTGACAGTGAGACATTCTATGAAAAGAGATTAATGAGTTTAGTCAGTTCACCCAATAGAAGTCCCTCCTGGTCAGGAAGATTCATACACACTCTGGCATCAAAGGTAGCCATAAGCCAGCTGAACATAAAACTAGTAACCAAAGAAAGCTGGTGTAACAGAAGCACAAACCAGAACCAGTACCAAAAAAAAAAAACTCTGCAACGGCACCCAAACACTGCCACAAAACACTCCAAAGTTGTAGAAACGATCAAAACTTTAGTGAATTATTAAGTGCTTTTGTCTTAAGCAAGACTTCATCAGAATAATTTGTACTTTTCAATAAAGACAGTGGGCCAGATTCATGAAGGCTTGCATAGAGTCTAAGAGTAGAGTAAGACTCCAGACAGCCAACATGTGTGCCGAGTGATCCAGGAACAGCCGGCAGGGGCGTGCATGAGAGCTCTTAAAACAACTCTTGCACGGACAGTGTCAGGATATGCAAATTACTTCAGCTGCTGCTGAAAGCTATGAAATGAGGCAAATTTGTGATCCAGGAAACACTAACCTGTCCGAGTAAGAGTAGTGTTATTTGCAGAAATATACTCAGTTGGTAACTGAGTACAGTTCTGCAAATAGCAAAACAGAGCTATGACAGCTCCAAATAAAGGATGCATCCAGTTGAGGAAGTATGCTAATGGCCAAATATAAGGCCATTGGCATTATTGTGTGTTGCAAAATAATAAAAAACTATTTTTTCCCTGATCTTTGATGTTTAAGCGTAGCGCAGAGCCGCGTAAATGTGCAGTGCTCTAAAAACCAGAAAAAAAGCCTAAAAATAGGCATTTTATTAAATATATTCATCTGCCATGCAGGTGAATGGCAGGCTGAAGACAACATGGCTACTGAGTAGAGGTTGCTAAGGGGGGAAGCTCAGTCTGAGAGATGTAACCAAGCATTAGTAGGCAATCCTATGCAAATGAGTATACGGATAGTGAATCCCAATTTTCCCTGCCATGTGAACCATGTCCCTAGAGTGTAAGAGTAGGATGAGGGGAGTAACAGAGTAGAAGATAGGTGACATCATGAGGGGGGTATGTTACAAAGACTGTAAGCTTATTGGAGCAGAGTGGCATGTGTTTGCTGTGAGTTACTCAGGACTGGAAGAGGCGTGTCTACAGTTGTCTGAACTGAAACCCAGAAACTGAAGGTGTACGCCGTGGCTATCACTAAAGTTTCTTGCAAAGATGCTTACACTGTGTGCGCACGTGTACACACCTGTAAACCCATCTAAGCCTGTGTGCACGTGTGTGCAGCCGTGTAAGCCTGTGTAAGGTTGTGTGCGCGCGTGTTTGTGCTTGTTTGCATGCCGCTGCCCCCTGTGGAAACAGAAAGGGAATAGGAAGGAAAAGAAGTAGTAGGAAGTTAATCAAAGAGAACTAGCAGAGCTGCCAGGTGAAATCAATCAGAATCAGCCAATTACACAGGCAGTACACTAGCCCAGCCCAGCCCAGCACTTAAAACTCTGCAAACAACATTCCCCCATGTTTTTCTCAGAAACACTGCAACATTGCAGTCTACAAAGAGAAGTGAAAACTTAAAAAGCTTAACTCAGACAAAAAATGTTAGAGGCTGCCATTGCTATTATAAGGCAACATGTGCAAGATGCTGAGGGTGGTGCCATTGCAAATGCTGCTGAGCAACCCACAGTGAGGAGACGGAGAAGAGTGTACAGACCCAGGGTAACCTACTAGGGGCTACATGAGCTGGAGATAGTGGAGCGCTATAGAGTGGAGAGAGACCTCCTGCAGCAAATTGTTGAGCTGTGCAGGCCATGCCTCACACACAGAACCAACAGAGGGGAACCCATCCCAGTGGAAACCAAGGTATGTGTTGGCCTAAGAATACTAGCAACATGTACCTTTCAGAGACCAACTGGTGATATGATGGGGATTTCACAAGCATCAGCATCCAGGGTACTGCACCAGTTCCTGAATGACATGTCAGCACATGTCAATGATCATGTATATTTCCCCAATTCCCATGAGGTATTGGCCAGCAATATGCGCCTCTTCCAGCAAATAGCAGTATACCCCGAGGTAGTGGCTACAATTGACTGCACACACATACACATCAAAGCACTAGCCGGTGAGCCGGGTAGGGCTTACATCAACCACAAGGGCTTCTACTCCATCAACTGCTAAGTCATGTGCGATGCCCAGGGCATAATATTGAATGTGTGTGCTGGCTGCCCTAGAAGCAACCATGATTCCCATATCTGGCATCTGACGCAGCTGTACTAGACATCTGCCAATGGGGACATCCCTGACGGTCACCTAGTGGGGGATGCTGGATACGCACTGGAGCCGTGGCTGATGACACCCATCAGAAATGCACACACACCTGAACAAGAACTCCATAATGAGGCACATCCACAAACACGAAATGTAATCAAGCTTGTGTTTGGGATACTCAAGTCACGGTTCCGGTGCCTGGGCACATCTGGTGTAGCCTTGCAGTACTCACCAACTACATGTACCCAAATTGTCATGGTATGTGCCATGCTACACAATATGATCCTGCAAAAACAGCTGCAGCAGGAACAGCATGGGACAGGCCCACACAGCCCCCCAACATTGCCAAGGCCTGCACAGGCACAGTGTGACTCGGAGGAGGAACAACCTGAGCCTGCCCCAGTAGGCAGAAGGAGGCATGCCCAGTATGCCTTGGCCTTGGCAAAGAGGCAATGCATAGCACATACACTGGCTCAGTAGGAACCCTGGAAATGATACCTCCTTCTGACTCGCACATAAAATAAAAGGGATGCCTAACTTGACACTACCTGTTACCAAACATGTATAGGGAGTGTAGTATGTGCATCTGACATAGGCAGCCCTGCAGCACCACCTGAGGCATGATTGTCATGTTTTAAGCAATATAAAGCAGTGCTAAGCAGCATTTACCAATATTTAGTATATGTAAACAAAATTGCCCGTGTTAACTAGCGCAATGTTGGGCAACGTTGAGCAATGTTGGGCAAAGTCGTGCAAAGTTGAGCAAAGTCAGGTAAACATGCTCATATTTGCTTTACTGTTCCTTAAGCAGTCTGGTCTGTCCAGCATGAAAATAAAAAGCAGTGACAGGGCTCGAACCCAGGATACTGCACACTATAGTCACAGTACTGAACCACTAAGCCATGATTGCATTTCAGTGGCACTGACACAGCAGGACAATTGTGCACTAATGCAAACACAAAGAAATGCTGTATCATGCCCCTAAAGAGACATATGGGTAACCTCTCCCACAGGCCTATGCAGACAAAGAACATCAGGCCAGGCGGTGTGATGTAGGTTGTGTAGGCTATGAAGTCGCAATCTAATATACATGACATTGGACACTCGGATTTGTAGCACAGTAGTATGCCTCAAGCCAGTATGATAGGCAACAGTACAGACTGAAATGGTGTACCTTACATAGCAGTGCAAGCATAGCAAATGTGTATAAGTGTCAGGTGAAACCTTCATCCTATGTACACCCACAGTAACAACCAGGTGTGCCCCGGGTAGAAATGTACAAAGAATAGCTGTCTCCCTGTATGTAGAAATGTTGATAAGTCTATGCAAAGTGTCTCATGGAAGCCCTGCAGGCACAGCATGATCCCTGTTGATCTATGACACAAAAGTGAGCCCTGCTGTAAAAAATACAATTTGATTTGCCATACACATAGAGCATAAATGCCTATACTGGGCGTGCTCACACACTCCAACAAATGTGGTGGATTTCATTCAGCATCACACTGAAAGGTCATACTGGGCATGCTCACACACTTGAAGAAATGAAGCAAATGTCAGGCAGCAACATACTGAAAGTTCATACTGAGCATGCTCACACAGGCTAAATAAGGATGTGATAATAAGGGATCTATGGACAAATGTGGATAGTCATCTCTACTTCCAGAAACACATTCACAAAGTGGTCAGAAAATCATGCCATGTGTTCACACTGCCATGGACTGTACATGTAGGTCAAAGGAGGTTCCCACTACTCAGCGGTCATCAGATCCATCAGAGAGTACCACAACACACTTGCGATTAATCTGACTAGGCATGTTCAGCAGCCAGAAAGACCACTGAAGTACCTTAACAAGAGGATTACTGGCCTCAAATAGTTGCCCCTTGCAACAAGACTGAATGTAACCCAATCTGTACTCTGTTGCATACTGTCAGCTCAGGAGATCTCTGCCCAACAGACAGGTCCAGGTCATTGCTACACTCACATCTGTCCTGAGTTACAGCTCAATGGCACTAAATATACAGACCCAACTGATATTGCCAACATCCTGGCAGATAGGATCAGTGTTAATTTTGCCCCCCCTCACCCATGAAAGAGCACATCTCTATAATGGAAGACTGCAAAGTTGCTGTCATCACGGCTGCAAAGGTAAAAAAACACTCTCCAAAGCCAGTATCACAGCAGCCATGGGACCAGATAACATCCCAGGCTGTGTAGCATCTACTTCCCTGAAGTAAAATTTAGCATGGAAGGTCTGTGGCAACTGAAGTTTCCAGAGGACTGCAAACTAGGAGCCATAACTGTAAACACTAAAGATGCAGACATCCTACAAAAGGGCCTCAGTGAGACAGATGGCTGTTGTCAAAGCCATGGGCTCTAGCTCAATGCCAGAAGGTGCATTGTCATCCCCTTTGTTAAAAACTCTGTAGCCAAGAACTACAACACAGGTGGTAGCATACTTCATACTGAAAGTGTGACAAGAGACCTTGGGTCACAGGTGGACAGCGGAGACAACTGTGATAACCACATTCCCACAGTAGTCAGGAAACCCTCCTATGTGGCACACCTCATCACAAAATGTGTCTCATGCAAAAAAGAAAAGGACATTGCTCCCCTCTACTCATCACTCACTAGAACTATAATAGAGTACAACGCCACTTCTGCTATCTACCTCACAAGACAACCACAGTAACCGGAAAGCCTGCAGCAATACCTCACAAAGAGCATTAGCAGCCTGGAATACATGCCATACACAGACCATCTCAAAATGCTCCATCCGTACTCCCTTGCATATCACCTACTCAGAGGTGCGCACTGCCTAACATACAAAGCTATGTCAAACACAGAGCTGTTGGACATGCTCCAAGTAAAACACTCACAATCCCTCTGACCTTCGGACCCAAAACCACGAGTGAAATACAAAAGGAAGGGGTGTATCCATTCACCTTATGGATAACCACACCTTCAGGTTAGTGGCACTGCATGAGGCCTTGGAGACCATGCAAGTGCAACTAACATTAGGCAAAGCTGCTCATCAGATTGTAGCCTGCTACAGATCATGTATCTTGTCTCAGGAACCTCACTCAGTATTCCTGAGAACAGTGGAAAACACAAGGGTCCTGTCAAACATCATTATATGAGGAGATTACAACTACCCAAACATTGAGTGGGAGAATTACTCATGTACAATGTCCTTTGCCCAATGTTTCCTAGAGTTTAAAAACTCTAACACCCTGGAACAGCTGGTCACCATGCCCACTACAGGTGACAACATACTGGACATGATCATCACCAACATGGGGTACCAGTGTTCCACAACAGAGATAAACCCCTCGCTGGTAATATCAGATCATAAAGTAATCACACTGGACATCCACATCCCTCCCCCACCCAGTCAATGAAACCACTGTGAAGACATATTCCAAAGCAAACTGCACACTTCCCAAGATCAAAGTGGAGCATTCCAAAGACCTCTTGATATAGGATAATGGTATACAATCTGCAGAATCATTTACAAGTGCATCCTATGAGCATCTACAGGGATGCATGGAATGAGACAACACAAAGAAATCCAAGATGCACTCCTCCAAAAATAAGACAACAATCAGGTGGTTGTTGGCCATAAATAAGCTAGACAACAGAAGGCAGACATGAACACATGATAGAGCCAACTTCACTAAAGGAAAGGCACCACTGATCATTATTAGGAAGAAACAATGATCACTCATAAAATAATCCAAGGACTGTTTCTAAAGACAAATAGCCAAGGAATGTAAGAATAACAACCACATAGCCTTTGGTAGCTATACCAGACATGTAGGTGTCAACTTCCAAATATGCTGTCAGCTACTGAAAAAGGAAAGAAATACACTGAACCAACTTTCATTGCACACATCCAGGGGGACAAGTTCAGTGTAAACTCCCCCCATCACCCCCAAATGGCCCTGTGTCCATCACAGAAGGATGCTGAGCCCCAGACGTCATGGACACGCAGGTAAAGAAAGCCCTCTCCAAATCTAAGAACACAGCATCAATGGGACTGTATGGTGTCCCAGGCTGCGCCCCACACTAGGCCCAAAAGGAACTACACCCTCACCTAAATCCACTATCCAGACTCAAGCATACCACAGGCTATGTACCCAAAGAATGGCATACATTAACAGTCATCCAGCTCCACAAAGGGGGTGCCACAACAGAACCTGGAAACCATTGCCCTATATGTCTACTCGGCCTGGTCTACAAAGCTATTGAGCAAATATGGAACCCATAAACAGAGACATTGGAGACCTCCAGACACTGGACTCTACACATCTCCACCTTGTTAAAGGCAGATCCTGTCTCCTGCACTTAGTTGACTTATGTCAAACTGTTACCAAGGACATAGATGGAGGGGAAAGTAGTCCATACAGCCCACCTGGACCTCACTAAGGACTTTCTACACCATTCCCCACTCTGTCATCATGGACAAGCGTACCAGCTTGAACATTAACAGCTATGTCACAGGATGGGTGGCCAAGTGGCTCACAGATCAAACACACATGTTCAGAGTTGCGGGTGCTATGTCCGACTCTAAGCCAGTCACAAATGACATCCCACAGGTCTTGGTCCTGGGACCCCACCTGTTCAGTAGATACTGCTCAGAGGTACAGGCAAGCATGGGAGTTGTATGGCTGAACAGGTTTGCAGATGACTGCTAACTGTGGTCCATAATCAACTCTATGGCTGACATAGACATCCTTCAGAAGTGTCTTACAGAGACTGATACCTGGTGTCAAATCAATGCCCTCAAGCTGAATGCCAATGAATGCATAGTCATCCCCTGTGCGTAAAACAATGTGCACACAAATTACCACATAGGTGGTAATCCAGCATGTACGGAGAAAGTCATTATGGCCCTGGGGACACAGATAGATAGCAAACTCCCCTTTGATGGTCACATGGCCAAAGTGTTCAGACATTCCTTCTATGTAGCCCACCTAATGTCACCTAATGTAACCTACATTGTATAGTCTGATGATGTCACCATCCTACAAATATACCTGTGGAAAAAAGAGCTTGCAGTAAAGTGCATAGCGCATTGTGTAAATGCGTACTCCTGTAGTATCAGAAAGTAGTCAGGTAGGGGTTTGAGTCCTGCACTCGACAAGTGTGTTTGTTTGTGGTCTCCTTGGGAAAGAGCAACCTTACTGGAGAGTAGTAAAACACCTTAAAAGTGGTATATTAATCATTGTTAAGTCTGATGATGTCACCATCCTACAAATATACCTGTGGAAAAGGCACTGCCCAGTAATGTGTATAGCATGACATGTTAATGCATACTTCTCTAGTATCATGAAGTAGTTAGTTAGGGGTTTGAATCCTGCACTTGACAAGTGTGTGGTCTCCTTGGGAAGGAGCAACCTTTTTGGAGAGTAGTAAAACACCTTAAAAGTGGTATACTAATCACTGTCAAGTCTGATGATGTTACCATCCTACAAATATACCTGTGGAAAAGGCACTTCCCAGTAATGTGTATAGTATGATGTGTTAATGTGTATTCCTCTAATAGCGTGAGGTAGAGGTTAGAATCCTGCACCTGACAAGTGTGTGTATAATTACCTTGGAGAGGAGCAACCTTTTTGTAGAGTAGTAGTACACCTTACAAGTGGTATACTTATCTTTGTCAAGTCTGATGATGTCACCATCCTACAAATATACCTGTGGAAACGTGACCTCTCATTAATGTGTATAGCATGTTGTGTTAATGCGTACTCCTCTAGTATTATGAAGTAATTAGGTAGAGGTTTGAATCCTGCATGTGGCAAGTGTGTGTCTGTGTGCGTGTGGTTACCTTGAAGAAGAGCAACCGTTTTGTAGAGTAGTAGTACACCTTACAAGTGGTATACTTATCTTTGTCAAGTCTGATGATGTCACCATCCTACAAATATACCTGTGGAAATAAGACCTCCAAGTAATGTGTATAGCACATCGTGTTAATGCATACTCCTCTAGTATCATGAAGTAGTTAAGTAGGGGTTTGAATCCTGCACTTGACAACTGTGTGTGTGGAATTACCTTGGAGAAGAGCAACCTTTTTGTAGAGTAGTAGTACACCTTACAAGTAGTATACTTATCTTTGTCAAGTCTGATGATGTCACCATCCTACAAATATACCTGTGGAAATAAGACCTCCCAGTAATGTGTATAGCTCGTCGTGTTAATGAGTACTCCTCTAGTATCATGAAGTAGTTAGGTAGGGGTTTGAATCCTGCACTTGTAGAGTGGGTGTGCTCTATGTGTGTGACACTGTTGGTCAATGTGCTGTGGGTTTTGCTTTTACTACCATATGACATATCAGTAGGCATTGCACATGTGAGGTAGCTGTGAGGCAAATACATATATGTACATGCTATCTCAATTATTGCATGTGTGGGAACCCTGCTTTATCTAAGAACACAGCTGTCATCTTTGCCAAACTGTGCTGCTGCTTCCCAGACCTTAGGTCACATCTGTATGCTTGTGACAAGGCCAGCCACTGCAGTGATGCCTGGCCTTGGTCATCCATGTCACACACACTCTTTACGGTTCCTATTGAATTGTGTGAGTGAGGGTTTATGGCCGAGGTATATGTCAGACCTGTTCAAATGCAGCAAAGTCTGTCAGTGATGACTATTCATGATAGGTGTACAACAACCTTTGTGGGTATGCATGCAGACCCCCTTATTGCTTATGTGATCCACCGAGGGATTTCAAAATACCTTAGGAAATGTGATTATCAAAGGAGAGATGATGTAACACTAGGTTGCATGTGCACATCGGTACCTGTTCATCATGTTAGTGGCTATGTGGTACTGTGGGATACTATGTTTCGTAAAGGTGGATGGCTATTCTTAGTTTGCCTATAGCTTTACAGCATGGGTTTGACAACAGGTATCTGTCTGTATGATACCCTTGTGGAGGATGTGTGTGTCACCTGGAGAATGCAGTATAGGCCACAGTATGCATTACCAGACGTGGACAGACATATCCCTACTGTGATTGCTTGTACTTAAGAGAGCCATATGCCAAACAGGAGTGGTCTCAGTAATGGGTGCAGGTGAATACCACTGGTTACTGGCATAGTATAGTACCTGAAGGATCCAAATGTTGCTGTGTGTCCTACATCTGTGTGTCAGTTGTCAAGACATCATCTAACGATTGGTTATGGTCAGGCTGTTGAAGTAATGTATACTACCAGAATGCAAAACAATGACAGATAGTAACAGTATCACCCACAGCACAGTGTCAAACCATGTCATACACACATGTGTAGTCAGGTTCTGAAATGTGTGTAGTACAACGCATACTGGCCACCAATAGAAACTATGAAGTGTTACTGTGTAATACCTAGCATATCACTGTGCCCATGTGTCCACTATGCACGTACAGTGCACCTCCACCATGTTCACAACTGTACACCTGCAAATTTGTGCTGCACACATCCCACATATACTGTGCACTCTCTAACACATGCTGCCAATACTGCACACATCAGCCAAGTGGCACGTGGGCAGACAATACACAATTGGAACTAACACTGGTGTAAACACTACAATGACAATCATAGCTTTAATACATCATGCCTGCGCAGCTACACCTTCAAGCATATCATTACACTCTACTGCTGACAACATGCTAACATTGCTATACTGCTATAAAGACACCCTTTGCATCAGCACCATGGTAGCCTGTTCCTGCATCGATGTTACAGATGACAGGAGGTGGCACAGGTTTCATCATATGCATAAGGTGTGTTTTTTTGGTTTGCCAGAGGCCTACAGTGAGCCATCCAATCGACATGTATGTGTGTGTGTGTGTGTGTGTGTGTGTGTGTGTGTGTGTGTGTGTGTGTGTGTGTGTGTGTGTGTGTGTGAGGGGCAAGGATACTGGTATGGGCCAATGTTGATGTAATGTGTGTGGGTATGTGTTAGCCCTAGGTGTCTGGATTGTGTGTGTGTGTATGTGTCTGCATGCACACAGTTCCACCATGTGGCTGCCATATACGGGTATTTGTGGGACAGCCACAGACTGTACCTGCGAGGCTTTACAGATCACCGTCTCTGGTCATAGATATGGTACCTGTGCCTGGCAGGGGTGCTACTGACACTATCAGGTACTAAGCCAGACTGGGTACTATCCCCAGAGGTAGATGGATGTACACTGGATCCAGGTCCATGCTGGGACTGTCCAGAGCCACGTGCACATGGTCTTCTAGGATGTTCTATGGACAGCCCACCCCCCAACATTGCTGGGGCTGGTACTAGCACTATGGGAGTGGCTGTGGCTTGAGGGACATCCGCGGCGACTGCCAGCTGCTGATGTTGCTGGCATATGTCCACGTCGATGACTCCGCCATCCCGCACTGTCCTGACACATGGGCATGACATTGCAGAGGACATCTGATGTCTCTCCCCAACGTCTATCAGTGACCTCAGTGTAATTACGGATGGCACCAGCTAGGTCACGGATACTGTCAATTACGGTGGTGTTATGTGCCCTCTGTGCCCTTAGTCCCTGTCTGGTGTACCATTCTATATGTGCCTGTGCATCCATGACAGCCTGGAACATGCATGAGGTTGTAAGACCTGTGGCATGTCTGCCAGTTGCATGATGAGCAGCAGTGCTCCGACGAGAACCCCTGGACATCTGCCTCTGTGGTACCCTTCCAGACATCTGGGTATGGCTGCTGTGTCAGGATGCATGTGCCATGGATACCACACTGTCCTGGCCAATGCCGACTGTACGCTGTCCCTCAGCTAAGGGCATTGGTGATGGATGAATTGGCAGTATGACTGTGTGCATGGATGGGGTGGACACATGTGTACTGTCAATTGGTGGCCCAACGACAGACCCTGGCAAACATGCCTGTGCCTCAACACACCTATCACCATTATCACTATTTTGCTCAGTGACATCAGTTTCCCTGCTGCAGTGAACCAGCCCAAAGTCAGCACCTGTGAGAGGAAGACAGGAATCACACTTTGTGTGTATGTGTATTTCCTCTGCCTATCCAATGTCCACTACAGTGTTGCCCCAATTGTGTGGGATGCTCTGTATATTGTTATGTGTTTTAGTCAGCTACCCACGTTACTGGGATGTGCATAGTCTCACAGCAAACATGCACAGCATGCATTATGCGTAGGTGTGTTACGTGTACATGGCCTACAGCTCACCTATGACATGCACATTTAATTAGTAATATTAAATGTAGAACACACTCACCAGCATGGGTCTGCTGCCTTGCTGTCACACCAGAGGGACCTACAAGGATATGAGACAGTTTGTCAGTGGCAACAACTGTGGCATTGCTACTGTGTGTCTGCAATCTTACAGTAGTACAATGGTTGACAGTCACAGGCCTACAGATTACATTCCTAATTATTATTATTGCACAACACTAGGCACCACATCCTCTAACTACACAGTACACATCTCACATGAGCATGCTCTACCAATAGAGGAAACAGTAGTGTACAGCTATGCCATGTTACCTGCACGCTCCATGTCAACTTGCTGGGTGGCTCCGGCCTCCATGATGATACATGTTGCTTGTTGTTGTTGCTGTTGGCCAGGAGCCACCTGGCTCAGGAGCAGCTCCTCCACTCTGGTGAGGGATGGATGGGTATCCCACCACCTGTGGCAAGCTGTTGTCTACGGATATCTGACGCACGCTGACGGACATGTCTAATTAAATCATTGCAGTGATGGCTTACATGCTCATTTGTCCGGTTATGCATGCCTATGTCATTTACCCTACGGACAAGATCTTGCCACAGTGCAGTCTGCTCATGCTGGTCCTGGCTGGTTCTGGAGAACAGCAGGGCACAGTGCTGCACCAGGCTTGCTGTTATCAGTTCCTCTTCTGCCATGCTGTAGGGGGGGGTTACAATGGTGGGCTATTACCCTGGAAGAAAATGAAACAATATGTGTGAGCATGTCATGTGGCACACTTATTCTAAAGTACAGATATCAATTAACTGCCATATATAGCAATCTATTGGCTGTCAGAGGATACACACTTTCAATACCACATATCAGTGCTCAGCCCACAACTGCCTGACAGTGCCTGGCACACTCTATATATCAAACCATGTTTTGCACAGCAACAAAGATAAACCAGTATGTAAGACTATACAACAGTACATAGCACACTGTATGTGACACAATGCACCACCTAGCCACAGGAGGTATATATCAAGCTAGTGCATCAGGAAATATGTATTCCATTGTAATGATTGTAAATTCCAGTTACAGTATTACCAGTATACCACACTAGTCGTTGATGGCAAACCCCTGCCTCCATGATGATACATGTTGCTTGTTGTTGTTGCTGTTGGCCAGGAGCCACCTGGCTCAGGAGCAGCTCTGGTGAGGGATGGATGGGTATCCCACCACCTGTGGCAAGCTGTTGTCTATGGATATCTGACGCATGCTGCCGGACATGTCTAATTAAATCATTGCAGTGATGGCTTACCTGCTCATATGTCCGGTTATGCATGCCTATGTCATTTACCCTACGGACAAGATCTTGCCACAGTGCAGTCTGCTCATGCTGGTCCTGGCTGGTTCTGGAGAACAGCAGGGCATAGTGCTGCACCAGGCTTGCTGTTATCAGTTCCTCTTCTGCCATGATGTAGGGGGGGTTACAACGGTGGGCTATTACCCTGGAAGACAATGAAACAATATGTGTGAGCATGTCATGTGGCACACTTATTCTAAAGTACAGATATCAATTAACTGCCATATATAGCAACCTATTGGCTGTCAGAGGATACACACTTTCAATACCACATATCAGTGCTCAGCCCACAACTGCCTGACAGTGCCTGGCACACTCTATATATCAAACCATGTTTTGCACAGCAACAAAGATAAACCAGTATGTAAGACTATACAACAGTACATAGCACACTGTATGTGACACAATGCACCACCTAGCCACAGGAGGTATATATCAAGCTAGTGCATCAGGAAATATGTATTCCATTGTAATGATTGTAAATTCCAGTTACAGTATTACCAGTATACCACACTAGTCGTTGATGGCAAACCCCTGCCTAACATATGTGCACATTCGTTAATATAGGTGGCATACTGCTGTACTAGACTATACATGTTGCTAGATACTCACTTATATCCTGTAACACACATATGACCGAGGCCATGGTACAGGCATACCCACACACACATCAGACATACATACCAGACACAAACGTATGGCAACCCAGATGACCTTTGCCTGTGTACCATACAGTACTGTCTGTCAGTAGTTACAAAGCCTTATGCCTGAGGTATGTAATCTGTGAGGACTACAGGAACACACAAAAACAGTGGTTCCAAGAAATGTGGACATACACCATACTGTGCTGTGTAGGCATACAGCTTCAGGTAGTACTACAGTAAATACATGAGTTGGATTCACCAGCAGTAACACTCAATAAGCATACATGTACTGCTTTAACCTACAATGGGACACCCCAGTCAGACCGTATGGCATACTGCTTTTTTTGCCTAGAGATTGCATACACGTCTTTTGCTGGGATCACAGCTAGGACACATAATACCATGACTGAAACAGTTTCCCACTAAGCTATCACACATATACAGAACTCTGACACATTCACCAACACATTCACCATCACACTCAGTCAACCTCACATAGCAATTATTGCAACAAGTACATGTGGGTGTGTATCTCTTCATAGGTAGGAAATAGGCTATTGGCCCTAGGGCCTATAGAAGTCTAGCCATATGCTACCCTGGCCTTTGACACACAGGTAAGTATGTTTCATGTGGCCCTGTCAAGCAGAGCCACAGAGGTGATTCCTGGGGTGTATTTCCTATCTCCCATACATTCATCAGGATTATTTCTGATGACAGCTAATTAGGGTCTTTGTTTGCTATTGATAGGTGGTTTGTTCCAGAGTATGGGATGTCTCTGAGATAGGAATCTATTCCTCCAGCATGTGCTATCTATTGAGGCCACAAGATTTAGGTCCCTAGAGCGTGTAGCTCATAGGGATTGCGATCTGTCTACGTGGATCATGTCCAACAGCTTTGGGTTTGACATAGCTTAGTATGTTAGGCAGAGGTCACCTCTGTGTAGGCGGATTGCAACACTGTCTAGCTGTGGGTTTGTGAGATGGTCTACATAGGGCATCTGTTTGAGACCAGTATTACTCTTTGTGAGGTATGTCTGTGTCGTTTCCAATTGCTGTAGATGTCTTGGGAGGTACATACCACATGGGGCATTGTACTCGATAATGGGCTTTATGTGTGATGAGTAGAGGGGAACACTGACCTATATTTCCCTGGATGACACACCTTTTGTGATGACGTGTGCCACGTAGACAGATGACATGACTAGTGTGGCACTGTGATTATCAAAGGGGTGACTACTGTCCACCTGTGTCCCATGGTCTCTTATCACACCTTTGATGTTAAGTAGACTACCACCTATGTGGTAGTTCATGGGTACAGAGTCTTTGCAAGAAGGTATGCCAATGCAGTGTCAACAGTAAGCCTGGGTCCATGGCTTTGTCACCAGGCATCTGTTGCAGTAAATATGACCCTGTCTCTCTCTCTCTCTCTAAATATATATATATATATATATATATATATATATATATATATATATATATATATATATATACATATATATATATATATATATATATATATATATATATATATATATATATATATATATATATATATATATGTACACACACACACACACACACACACACACACATACATATAAACATCCATTGGTGTACATGTAGATATACATATAGGCACATATACAGTTCACCTTTCATGGTGGGGATATCAATTATGCAAAGGTTGTGAGCTATACCGTTATGTCATAATACTGCACAGTGTTGTGCAGAATGCGTTGAAGGTGTTCTCAGCCCATGTAGCTTTAGCAGGCCTTACTGGCTGAAACACTACAAACCTGACGAATCACACCCACAGTGTTTAACCACCACATGTCATATAACAGCACTGTATGCTGTCTTGTTTGCCACACACTACAACCTACATAGACATATGCACATAACAACCTTCAACAACATATATATGTCTACCCTTCACAAACAGTTGCAGTATGTCCCTTGCTCTATGCACATGTACAGATGCTAATATATCTGACACAGACAGATCTCTCCATATCTGTGTGCCATACACACACAAGGTCCACACTGTTGTAAGTTTGTGTACTTCACGGCTGACCTGTTGGGCCCTGCTGTAACATGAACAAGTGTCACATGTGAGAACACAGTAATATTAGAGGGTGTATATATATATATATATATATATATATATATATATATATATATATATATATATATATATATATATATATAGCTGCAAATGCTAGATTAACATACTAGCCTGGTACAGCTGTTGCCAATGCTAAGCTACACATTAATATGACTATCATGCATTTGTTACTCTGTCACATCCATGTTTATATAACCGTATGCGCTACTCCAACAAACAGACATTGTACACACTACTGTACAGAACACAGATAACATGGATCAGATGTTTGACATTTAATGCTGAACTACATATGTCACAGTCATATCCCACTGCACACAGCTACACACTAATGTCTCCATGCCAGTAGTTATGCAGGGCATCTGTGCATAGATACGTACTGCTGCCACTTATGGATGATTCAAACTATGTAGAGTACTCTTCATAAACATCTACTACATGCCAGTAAATACATAGCTGTTACATACCTTACCTTTATATGTGTTCGTATTCCTCTGTTTCGTGTGCTTTGTAATAGCTTTTCTTTTTATAGCTTATTTTCTTCAAGATATATTTTTTATTTCAATATAATTATTCTTCTTTTCAGTATATTATTTCTTTTGCAATATTATTTTTTTTCAATATATTTTTCTTTTCAATATATATTTTTTTTAAATATTTTTTAAATATATATATTTTTTTCAATATGAGATTTTTTTTTTGCAATATATTTTTCTTTTCAATATACTTTTTTGTCAATATATTCTTTTAGTTTTTCTTTTTTTTGCTATATATTACTTTTTCTTTCAATATATTTGTGGTTGATCTTTTTTCCTGCTGCTGTTGTCTGCGTCTGTACGTCTCTCTCTCTCTCTCTCTCTCTCTCCCTCCGTACTTGCAATGAAGTGATTGCATGTGTGGACAGCAAGTACAGCCTGCTTTTATAGGCATCTGCACATGTGCATGTGATGGCCTCTGCACCAATTGGTGGCCACCATTTGGCAATTGCATGCAGCCTGCTGTGTGGTAATTGCAGTACTCACTGTCATAGCAACCCAATACTATAAATTGCTAATTTAGGTAGGCGTAGCCCTTTCAGCTTTCCAAAGTGGGGACCATGCTTGTTTGCTGTGGACACAGTTGTGTAAGTCAGAAGGTTGGTATACTTCTCATAACTGATGCTAGGGGTGTAGCCAGTGATTTGAATGTTGTACTCAGACCTGAATGTTGCCACTTCCAGTACGCAGTTGACAGTGTAGAATTGTACTCACCCCTACAAATGCTAACACAAGATACATGGGAGTATGTATTTTCTTTTCTACTTATACAATTAGCTGGCATACATACGTAGTTATTGAGATGTTTTCATTTTGCACATGAACTGTTTGGGAACTGCTGTACTGTGGATATTAATGTACTCACTTCTGCACAGTTTGTGCTTTTTCTTTTGTTGACATTATCATAGGATGCTCATGAAAACTGGACAATTCCAGTACTGAGTATGCCTACTTACATCCTTGCTGTACCTTGAACACACTGGTATTTTGTACGTTTGGGTGGGGATTTTCCTGCTATAATACTGTGCGGGGGTTGTGAAGTGCTGCTGTGACAGTATTTACTGCTAGAATGTCTGGTTCTGTTATCACAGTCATGTAATGCAATTCCACAACAACTGCTGGTAAAGTTCCACAGAACAGATTCTGTGTTATGGCATTCCTATCTTTCCTTTACATTCACACATTCTGATGCATGATATATATATTTCATCAAAAGCCTGCTGTATATCTACTGTGGCCTAGTGGGACTTCATGCAGTCTAGTGTGTCCAAGGTCCGGGGTTCGAGACTGACAGTGGTGTTTTATTTTGCTGCTGAGCAGAACAAGGCCCCTCACATGCAGGGTGGCTAAGGCACTTTTAAGTAGTTGTAAGTGGGTTTGTGTGGGTTTGCATGATGCTTAGCAATACTAAGCTAAGAGCACACAAGTGCACACTCGTTCAAACCTGCTTACTACTGCTTAATAGTGCTTACTCCCGCTAACCCTCACGCTCATTTCTTTGAAAGAAAAGAAAATGGGGAGATAGGAAAGTGGTGAAAAAGGGGCACAAAGAGGGAAAGACAGTAGGGAAAACAGCTCGGGATGTGCAGGACGGGTGTAGGGAAGGTACATAGCTGTCCATTTCATTAACAGCAACAGCTGTGCATATACTAGTAATTTGGAGGGAAATTTGAAACCTTCCACCCCTAAGAGAGGGGTGAGGACAATGAAGTATGTTGTACTGCCAATTAAATATCAGTTTCTGTGTCCAGCGGACATTAGTGCAAAATGGGCAGCTATGTATGGGGTGTAATTTTTTTGTGGGTGCAGATTGCCCATTTTTTTTTTTCAGGTGAGAGTGGAATGTGGGGTAGGGGAAGTAGGTATATTTTGGGAGGTAGGTTGGGGAGGTAAACAGACAAGACAAACAAGATGCATAAAGGGGCGGAATATGACACATGGGGTGGATGAACACCATTGATGGGGAAGGATGTTTGGAAATCGCAAGCCCATGAGCCCACAGATGGCAACAGTGGAACTGAGATCCCCGCCCATGGGCAGTCACCACTGCACCTTCACCGCCCGGAGGGTGGCTGTGCTGGGGGCTGTGTAGGAGGGGCAGGCTCACCCGTGAGTCGCGCCACTCTTGCCTCGAGCTAGCGTAGAGGATCAGCGACTGAATGCTCAATCTCCCTATGCACCACAGCCCGGACCATTTGGAGGGTGATAGGTGGCCCTCCTCCGGCCACGCTTGCAGGAGGGGATGAGCCCCATCATCTGCAGCACTTCCACCCGAAGGTGGCACAGGGCCAATGGAGGAGGAGGTCCTGGGCTGGGCACCGGACCTGCTGGTGCCAGGTGCCATCGCCAGCTGAGGTGGGACAGGTGGGTCCGCTGGGACCGGCCTTCCCATACATTCTGTGTTTAGGAGAATTTAATGACAATATGGGTTGGTAACAGCCAACAGCATTCCATATTAGTTGTAACAGCATGCAGTAATATTCCCATTAACCCAACACACCAGAGTTCCAACAGTTGAACAGCAAGCATAACACATGCATATATAGAACAACAGTGGACATTCCAACAGCATGCAGGATTGACTGGTAGCAACAGGCCACCAAGAATGTGGTGTTTGAACAGGGCACATGCATCATAGTAAATGCAGATATTTATAAACCAATAGGACATATGTCCCAACAAATGTTTTGAGATTACACATACCCATTGAGGTGTGGAATTGCATTGTTTATGCACATACAGTAGGGTGTAAAAAGATACCTCCATTAACAACTTATATGTACTTATAGTTTACATTACATTCCTACTGACTGCAGGTATATATCCCCTACATGTATTATTACACTAGGCAATATCCATTACATTGTGAAATGTGTTTTGCTAGTTCCTTATATACCTGACCTGTATATGACATACAAACTGTCCAGGATGCAGATGTTACTGCTACGTATTTATATATTTCATTTATATTTATATGTCTACATATCTGGATGTGTTCAGGTGACATTATCAGTTATATTTTAACAGCCCCTTACATTTCTAGCAGCACACTGACATTTCTGGTGAACACAATAACAAGCTACTCATGTGCCAGATTTACCTATACATGCGAGCCTTGAAACAGCAGTTGAGGACTGTATATATGCTTAAGAGATACTGGCACTCCCTTCATCCACTTTCTATGGGCCTACCCAAGTGTGGGTTGACAGCGCTTAATACAACACTACTATTTCTATACTGCAAGAGTACATCAACATTTCGAAGAAAGTGACACAGACACACTACATGAGTTATACCTTTATTAATTACATTACACACTTTTCTAGTGGCTCTCTCTTTTCTTTGATATTATAGTGCATGCAGACGTCTTATTCAAGATGTATTATACCTTAATTTATGGTTTATGACACTCTTTTTCAGGCTCTCTCACTTATTTTATATAACAATACATGCAGAGAAATAATTCAGGACTTATTATACCTTTATTAATGGGTTATAACACTCTTTTTCAGGCTCTCTCACTTATTTTACATAACAGCACATGCAGAGAGGTTATTCAAGCCTTATTATACCTTTATTATTGGTCTACAGCACTTTTTGTCAGGCTCTCTCACTTATTTTATATAACAGTACATGCAGAATAATTACTAACCTGCCTGGTGGCGCAGCCTTAGCAGCCTATCTGCATAGGCTTGCTGATTCACAGCACAGACACCTGCAGCTGTGAAGTAAATGAAGTGATATTGAGACATATACCTATCCATACTATCGACTACACTAGCAATTTTTACATACTTCATTCCATGGCTACCTACTCGGTAATGGGGCATTTTGCATCCCACGGGCCTCCTGTATCCATTGGTTCAGTTGGTCCTGCTTGCGTCTCTTCAGATCTGAATGGTAGTGTCTGACCTGCTCACCAGTCCGAGGGACGCCTGTGGCACTGGTGAGTTCATGTGCAAGATGGTTCCAGGCTTCCGCTTTGTATTCCATTCCCTGGAACTGGCTCTGCAGGAGTCTATCATCATGATGATGGACGAGGAGCCAAACCATCACTTTTGACTCCTCAATGCCCCACCGTTGTGCTCAGAAGCGAGAGCCCTCTCCAACACCAGCCATTGCTGCCTGCAGATGGGAGCTACAACCAGTTATGGCAAGTATTCCCGCCTATGGAGCTTAAATATGCCTCATTTCCCGCACTTATTTGTGATTGGCCGGATTTGAAAATTCTCAGCTGAGTGCACACCTGCTTAGCACTGGGTAAACTTTGATTAATATGTATATGTGTGTTGACAGTCCATGAACATCAAATGCTGTCATGGCTTAATGGATCAGTACTGTGATTATGGTGCACACTATCCCGGGTTGAAGGCCTGTTATTGCTTTTTATTTTACTACTGGCCTGACCAGTAGGGGGTGTGGCTGTGTTTAGCCAACTTTGCTCAACTTTGCCCAACGTTGCTCTACGTTTACCGACATTGCCCGACATTGCCCAATGTTCTGCTAGTTAGCGCGGTGCGCAGCTTCATGCAAACATGTTTTGTTTGTGCTAGTTGGCGTGATGCGCAGCTCCGCACAAAGCTATTGTGCTAGTTAAAGCACTGCTAAGCTATGAGCAATTATACTTAAATATGCTTAATACTGGTAAACTTTGCTTAGCTGTGCTTCACACTGCTTAAGATACATTACTTATGAATTTATCAGTATGCATGTCCATTTCACCTTCATATATATATATATATATATATATATATATATATATATATAAAATATCGTTCACTACTACATAGGCCATTTCAATGCATTGTACTAATATTTAAAAGGTCAATGTCAGGAATTAATTTTATGCACAGATTTACTACAGAAAATGGGAAGGGGAGTGGTGGGACTCGAACCGGGAATGCCTCCTCTTTGTGCGAAGGCTCTACCACTATGCCATTGCTATTTGGATTAATTTGCATATAAGTAGCTTATTATTCTCTTCGATGTCTGAATTGCTAACTGTAGCTAAGCAATGGGCAAACCCACGCACACACGCACAAATAAGGGCAGCTATATCGGGAATGCGGAAAAAAATGGTTTTACATTTTATTATATTTGTACACGGGTTTGGAATGTGGGGGAGTGTAGTGCTGGAGATTTACACATTTGAGCGGACTCACTCATGTCTGGTGGCATTTGCTGTTTAGGCACTTGCAGGGGCGTGGATATTTGGACTGCTCGGCAGTCTGACACGACCCCTGTACTTGTGCACGCTCCATGTTAGCCTTAGAGTTGAGTCAGTGCACCCTCATGCATATGCATGACGCGCTGACATCATACTCTTAGACTGCATTCTCCGAGTAAGACTTAGTTAGTCTTACACGGAGGATTAGTGAATCCCAGCCAGTATTTATAGAAAATTTCAAACATCTCATTCAAAAACTGGAAATTTCATCACTTCCTCCTATATCCCAAAGATTTAAGGTAATAGTCCATTAACTGCTTCTGTTACTATTTGGGCAAGACAGAACAAGCCCTTAAAATAGGGTGTATAAACATATGTATGAGATGAGGAAAAATAATGAAACTAATGTTCTTTATAAGCATTCATTTAAGTGCCCTCAGAGTAGATTTTCCTTTTGAGTATTGGAATAGATTTACCCCAACCCCCATGGGGGCCAATGGAGACTTTAATAGAATATCAGAAATTGGTTTGGCAGTTTTGACTCAATGCTTATGTCCCACCATGTCTTCATGACAAGATTTCTTTAGCTCCTGCTTTGAAAATGTGAGCATTAACATTGTAAGACTGATTTAAATGTGTGGTGTGACTAACATCGGGCAAATCTGCAATGCAAATTGTGGCCTGCTACAGATCACCCTCCATGATCCAGGACCACCACTCCTCCTTTCTGGAGACACTGGAAAACATGAAGGTCCTACCAAACACCCTGATCTTGGGAGATTTCAATTACCCTACCATTAACTGGGAAAACTACTTGAGTACAAACCCTCAGGCTCAGCACTTCCTGGAATTTATCAACTCAAATGCCCTGGATCAGCTGGTAAACTCCCCTACCAGAGGCCGCAACATATTGGACCTGGTCATCACTAACATGGGCGACAGGTGCTCCATACCAGAGGTCAACCCGTCACTGGTTAGATCAGACCAAAAACTAATCACCCTGGATGTCCACACCCCACCACCACCCCCAACCAAGGAAACCACAATGTAAAACTTTTCTAAAGCAAACTTCACCTTACTTAAGTCAGAGGTGGTATGTTTCACAGCCCCCATGCTAAAGGATAACACTGCCCAAGATGCAGAATCCTTTACAATTGCACTCTATGAGCACCTACAAGGATGCATGGATCGTGCCATCCCTAGCAAAACCAAGACTCACTCCCCTAAGAGAAGGAAACCAGTCTGGTGGACCCCTGCTATAAACAGGTTATACAACAAAAGGAGGAAACTAGTTCAGAAAAAAAGGAAATCCCAAGAAGGAAAGACATCCCTGATCAGTATCAGTAAGAAACTGAGGTCCCTCATAAAATCATCCAAGGCTAACTTTGAAAGAAAAATAGACAATGACTCGAAAGATAACCACAAAGCCTACTTTAGCTATGTCAAAAATCTAAGTGGCAACTCACAGATATGCTCTGAGATAGTGCAGAATAGCACAAAATATACTGAACCTACTGATATTGCCAACATCCTGGCAGATAGATTCAGTGCAAACTTCACCTCCATCTCACCTTCAAAAGGGCCCACAACAAAACCGGAAAAGTGTAGTGTCCCAGAAATCACAGAAGCACAGGTGAAAACAGCCCTTTCAAAAGCAAAAAACACAGCATCAATGTGGCCAGATGGTGTCTCAGGCTGCGTCTTGTACGAACTACAAAATTAACTAACCCCCCACCTAAACACGCTGTTCAACCTCAGCCTCGCCACAGGATACGTGCCCATAGAATGGCGCACAGCAATGGTTATTCCACTCCACAAAGGAGGAGCCACAACTGACCCTGGTAACTATTGCCCCATAAGCCTGACTAGCCTGGTCTGCAAGGCTATGGAGTGCATCATCATGGAACTCATTAACAAAGACATTGGGAACCTCCAAACACTTGACCCGACCCAGTTCGGCTTTAAGGGCAGATCATGCATACTAAACCTGGTTGACTTCTTTGAGACAGTTACCAAGGCCATAGACGAAGGAAAGGTGGTTCACACAGCCTACCTTGATCTCGCCAAGGCATTCAACACTATTCCTCACTCGGGTATTATAGAAAAACTCACCAGCCTGAACATAAACCCCTATATCACAAGATGGGTTACCAACTGGCTTACAGACATAACTCACACGGTAAGAATAGTGGGCTCCAGGCCTGACTCTAAACCAGTCACAAGTGGTGTCCCACAAGACACATTTCTGGGACCCCTACTGTTCGACATATATTTCTCAGGAGTACAGGCAAACACAGGAGGACTATGGCTAACCAATTTCGCCGATGACTGCAAACTGGGAGCCATAATTGACTCTCCGGCTGACATGGACATCCTCCAAAAAGGCCTTACTGAGACAGACACCTGGTGTCAAAGTCATGGCCTCAAGCTAAATGCCAAAAAATGCATAGTCATCCCGTTTGGTAAAAACAAAACACCCATGAATTACCACATAGGCGGCAGCCCCCTTAATACAGAAGAGGTAGTAAGAGATCTGGGGACCCAGGTAGATAGTAATCTCTCCTTTGACAATCATATTGCCAAAGTAGTTAGGAAATACTTCTATATGGCCCATCTAATTACTAAGGGGTTTGCATCTAGAAATAAAGAGGTTATAGTGCCCCTCTACTCATCACTCATCAGACCCATCATAGAGTACAATGCCCCATTTGGGATGTACCTCACAAGACACTTCCAACAGCTTGAAAGACCACAAAAGCACCTCACCAAGAGGATTACTGGCCTCAAACATATGTCCTATGCAGCCCGACTGAAAAAACTCCGGCTGTACTCAGTGGCATATCGCTTACTCAGAGGTGATCTCTGCCTGACTTACAAAGCCATGTCCAACTCAGAATTGATGGACATGCTCCACCTAAAGAAATCCAAGTCACTACGAGCCACTCACTCTAGTGAGCTAAACCTCACCACAACAATAAATAGAACATGCTGGAGGGATAGATTCCTGTCATAGAGACTCCCCATGCTTTGGAACAAAATTCCTAACTACATTAGGAAGAGCCCCTCACTAACACTCTTCAAGAGAAGCCTTGACAAGTGGATGGGTAACAGAAAGTACACCCCTGGGATCACTTCATTGGCTCTGCTTGACAGAGGCTCAGTTAATTAATCAATGGGGTGGCGAAAGGCGACACACTCTGGCTAGGCTTATAAATGCCCTCGGGCAGATAGCCTAGTACCTACCTATGAACCTATGAACCTATTACTGTGACTCATATGATTCCTTTTCATGTATTTTGGTATATAATCTACGGGTTTTTAAATAGTATGATAAGTATGAAAATATTTTTTTTAACAGGCAATGGTATAATATTAATACATTTAAAAAAAACTTTTTTATAGGTTGTGACTATCCATATAATGTTAGGTTTATTGTTACAGATTTTTAACAATTAATATTATTATTTTCGTATGATTGCATTTTATGTGTATATATTTAGGAAACAATTAGTTGACTGTTACTTTAAATCTTTGGGATATAGGAGGAAGTGATGAAATTTACATTTTTTGATTGAAATGTTTGAAATTTTCTATAAATATTGTCTTTATTGAAAAGTATGTATTCTTGCTTAAGACAAAAGCATTTAATAATTCAATACATTTTTTCAACCTTTTTCCAACTTTGGGGTGTTTCGTGGTAATCTTTGGGTGCCACTGCAGAAGCATTTTTTTGGTTACTACTTTAAAAGTAGATGGTCCTTTATTTTATATAATTTTCTTTCATTACCTTTTTGTTCTATTGCAATGACTGAACTCTGTCTACATCAGTTCCACTATATAATTTATATGTAATGCATGGAGGAGAGTTATTAGGCTCCAATATTCATAAAAAGACAAACCAGTTAAGTGCCAAAGTTGTATAAGACCCATCCTTACCACATGTTAAGCACTCCCTGCTTAAGTTGTTATGGGTGGTCTAGTGCTCGGCACTAAAATCTGCCAGTACTAACAGCAAATGACAGCGGCAGAAATAAAAGACTTGTTTCTGCCTGCTGTCCATACTGACAATATGTCCCTGACTTCCTGTTAAAAAGAAAGTTAGTAGAGTAACCGGATGTGCATTTGCCTGCATTTTTTAAAAGATACAAAGGCTGAAACATAAATGTATGTCATTATTTTAGTAATTCAGTCCTCAGTAATTTGTCCAAAAAACAGAAACTTTATGAGGAACAGACCAAATATGTGAGACAAAAATCTGGATATTTTGTGAAATTCTGGACAGTTGAAAGGCATGGTAAGGTAAGTGTAAACAAAAGTGATTGGGTTACACTGCCTTTCTGACAGAGCTCGCTAAGTGTTTTATGACTTTGAAAGCCAGCAGAAAGCTTAGCATTTTTTTCTTTTTTACTTTAACTAGTAGTACATGGAACAGATAAAAGCTCCATGCACTACAAAGAATAATTATTCGGTCTCCAATTCTGACTAATTATTATGTATTCCCAACATGGATGACAAGAAATTCAGCTCTTGAGCTTTGCTGTCAAGGTGAATTTCTTGGCATCCATGTTTCAAACACATAATAAGTCAGGTGGGATCGGCAACCCGCTCATAATCCTCTATCCGTTGTAAGACAAGTTATTCTGCAATAGTTTTTAGGATGGCTTTCAGGTTCACTCTTAATGAGGAGTATGTTTTTTCCTGTTATTAATCAGACTGATATCTGTTTATGCTATGCATATATAGAATTTTTACTCATGTTGCATCTGGACCCAGAGTTTTTCATTAGGAGGCTTTCTTAACTTTGTCTCAGTTTTTCTAGCTGTTATTTTATTCCATTTCATATTTGCTGTATTAGAACGTATTACTCTTCCTTTACCTCTATCCATTTAGGATCTTTATTAGGTTCAGGAGGGTTTTCATAAATATTTCTGAAAAATGTATTGATTTATTCTTTAGGTGGTGTTGCTATTGCTTTTGTTTTCCTTTCCAATATGGTATAAATTCTTTTTTGGGTCATCAATGAAATGCTTGGTTTGTACTTTTTATTTATATTTGTCTGCACACATTATAAGTTATTCTGCTTGTGCTATTTTTTAGTTTATTATTGGAGATGGTATAAGATAAATCCTGATCTGTTTTGATGGTGTGTATTGCTTTTACCACATCTATCCTTCTAAGAGTTTTTGATGAATAGTGATACTTTTTATCTTAGTTGTTTTATAGTTTTCTGTATTTGATGTTTCCATGGTGGCACACTAATTGTTTCCTTTATAGGCTCATGGGTGAATACTAGGCTAACTGCCCTGAAGGGCGGTTTAAGCCTAGCTGTGTTATCCCATTAGGTGTTTAAATTACCCTTACCAGGATCCTTTCCTTTGTTACTCAGTGATATCGTGGTAGCAATGAATCTGTTATTATTTTAGCTACAGAATAGTATGCTCAGTTTATTTTTGTTGTATCACATGAACCTCTCTTAATTATTCCAATTACTGTGTTTTACCAGTCTCCTAACACTTTGAATCTTGTTCCCTTTCTGTAATCTCCTTTGTTCACCTGTCTTAATATGTCTGTGCATTTCTATTAAGTCAAACAGGTTCCATTTGATCACGTGTCCCCCCTTAGTACAATCTTTGCTCTCTGATTCCTACTCTTTCCTTTACTGTGCATTTCTAGCTGGACTCTCTTGTCACTCTCCTATGGAAGGTTCCAAAATATAATAATGTGGCACTTTCAAACGCATCCTGCTCTGTCTGCTGTACCACTATCTGTGGACCCATTGACCTATCCTGTCGTAATATTGCCTGTATTATAGTTGCCACACTAATTCCTTTATTTCCCAGTTGGTATATCACTTCAACTGTGGGATTCAAAAAGGGTTACTGTAAGCAGTGAGCCCTTCCACAAGTGATTGACCTTTCCAGGTAACCTTATCCAATTCAGAGACAGTCCCACCACACTGATTTTCCACAACTGGAAGAATCACCTTGGTAGACTGTCATGCGGGCCAAGCTGTAAGATAATGAGGCAGTTCGAAGGAGCAGCTAATGCTAATTAGTCATGTGCTTTCCTGGGAATGCCTCCACACTTCCAATCAGAATTGCTCCACTCTGTAAGCTAGCAAAGCCACCCATGACAACTATGCAGCAGTTACCCATTCTAGTGAATGGGAGAGGCCAATTTGTAGGTAAATTTAGTAAGGTTCAGTGGAGAGGTAGTGTGTAAGTATTTGGTAGTGTGTGCATGTTTTTAAATACATAAATAGACCAGGATGACTGTGTGTGTATGTGTGTGTGTGTGTGTGTGTGTGTGTGTGTGTGTGTGTGTGTGTGTGTGTGTGTGTGTGTATATCTGTGTGTGTCTGTGTGTCTACTTAGTGGTCACAGGATGTAGCTTTGGTAGGGGATACAGAGTGTGGATGTGGTGGGGACTAGTTGAATGTGTCTGTAAACCCATCTGAGCATGTGGTGAGGGATGTGGATGTTGTGGATGTCTGTGCATGTGTGAGGATGTATATGAGTATGTGCTTGTTTACACGAATGTCTGTATGTGTTTGTGACTATGTATGGGGGGTGGTGCATAGACACTGTGGCAATTTCCTCTGGAAACTGATTTTTGCAGCAGCACTAATAAGAAGTGATACAGAGATATGCAAGTTAGCTAATAACAAGGTCTTCCTTGTTACAGCGAAACATGTCTCTCAGTCCCATTTCCCCTGATCATGTGAACTGTCCTAACTGCAGTATGTGCTTTACATGACTGCAAGGGCATTTTTTTTTTTGAATCCCAACCCAGTTTCTTTTCCACATCAGTGAACTTATTTTTTTTATTAAATTCAATTTTTGCGTTATTATTTTTACCATTGTAAAATTTACCATACCTGGATGCCTTTGCCTACATTTCTCTTCAATTAGCTCTGTACCTTCATTTTTATACTGATTACTATGACTTTCTTCTCTGCGTAGATATGGCACAATATCAGATTTCCTTTTCTTTCCCCATCAGCATGCTTCTTTTTTACAAGTTTCTATAATTTTCTGTCCTTTTTCTTTTAATATTTCCTCAATTGCATCTTTTTCCAGATGGTTTAATATTTCTTCATTTAGGTAATATTTCACTCTGATTTGCTGTGTTAAAGATCTTAAATAATAATCTGTCGCTTTAAAAGAGTTTCCTCATGCAAGTATTTTTCTTTCCTCTGATGTCCTTCTTGCTCTTGCTATATTTCCTACGTGTGGAACTTATGGGTTTGCTTGTACAATAGAAACAATACACAATCTCTTTCTTATCCTCAATAGTCCAATTTATTGTCTCAATGCCTCTTGCTTGGCCTATCAGTTTTCTGTTGTTTTTTTGTGGACTGCTTCTTCCTTCTACCTGAGGATGGCTGCCTACGGTATGGTGTAGTCCTGTGGTAGGACTTTTTCCATATTCCGAGGATAATATACTGATTTGTTTTCTAGTCTGTTGTCCTGATATCCTGACACCTAGTAACATAGCAAGGGTGCAGTAAAGGGGGCAGATGCAAAGTGTTAAGGCACACTAACGCTCAATCCTGACTCCTTCTTAGTGCATATTAGCATATTAGTGCATATTAGCATTTACAAAGAAAGGCCAGTACTGAAATGCCAGTATTGCATTTGCGGTCTGTGCACTGTAACACACTGTGTGTGGTATAAACTGTAGCAACCACTTATTTGGAGCAAGTAGTTTGCTACAGTTTAAAAGAAAAAATAACTTTTTTTTTACAGTCAAACCGGGCTGCTGTAGCACTCTGAGTATAATGTAAACTATAGCAACTGCTTGCTGCAAACAGATTACTACTGTTTAAAAGAAAGAAAAGAGGTTTTTTTTTGTTTTTCTTCTCTCTTCATGTTCATAGAAGAGCTGTTTTTTTTTTTGGGGGGGGGGGGTCAGAGAATGGCACCAGGAGCACAAATAGCTAGCTACACCTTTGCCGACACCAGCAACTATGCCAAAAACTGGCATCTTTGTATTCTGTGATGTATGTCTCAGTTTTCATTTTTATGTTATATAAAATGGAGTTCATATATCAATGTCATCTTGGTGAGATTTTTGTAAAAAGCAAAGTCCATCGTGTGAAGGTACTTACCAGTGTTTGAGGATGACTTCATTTCCATCCATATTACTCTCCTTTTTTTGCTGATTTCATCTCTCCATTTGGACATCTCTCTGTTCTGAACCAACAGATATAGTTAGCAGTAAGCAGTAATTTGCTGTGTGGAAGCACATGTACTTCCGGGAAAATAAAGGGCTGGCACATGGCTGACCTGGGAAGTAGAGTGCCTAGGGGTAGTTCTGCATGGATCTTACTCTGTCCAGGGTACCTGCTGGTAGATCTACTGCTATTGCAAGTACATCACACAGGAACACTTTCACTGTTCACAATCATACATAGTAGGTCAGGTCTGAGACTTATATGATTTCTCTTTATTATTAAACAGTAGCTGAAAAGAATTACATTTAAAAGAAACTAAACAGGAGTTTTATTTGTACTCATTATAAGATACTGTTTTTAATCATGCATGAACATTAAGGATGCCTTTGTATGTGAAGTATACTGCATTATGTATGCTAGGTCTTGAGCTGTTATAACATTATGACTGAAGTGTAATATGTTAATTAAGCAAATAAAAAAGTAATAGTCTAATGATGGATTCTTGAGATTGTCTTTGAGGCGAAAGTGAGGACTGTGGTATCAGTTAAATGACTTGTGCAATGTTGCAATGTTAAAGATCCTAAGCTTTTAACATGGACACTATCAAATGCCTTGATATGCCCTAGGAACACACTGACTGGCTGAGTAGTACTTTTGTGCCAAGTATACCCTGTGACCATGTCTCTCCAAGGTTGTCCATGTGCTATGATAAATTGTAAAGCAAAACTCCTTTTTTGAATAAATACAATATTTCACTTACCTTGACTTAAAGAGAAAGCACAGAATTTAAAATTATATAAATAATAAAAATAATTCAGTTTTGTAAACATGCCACATAATACATTACAGATTTATTACATGCACTGAGAGAAATTTTAGAATTTCAAGACCTGCAAGGACTTTTTCTTTGGGTTCCTCATCCAATCTTGCCAGAAATTAATAAGCTATCCCTGACCTGCAGTTATTTGTCAAACAACTTGATAGAAAAGTAAATAAAGCCCCTAATCCAGGGAACACTGTTATACTGTCATTGTCCTCTTCCCTTCTCATTCTCATCATCATCATCTTCATCATCATCAATGACTGTCATCATTGGATCTCAGACAGATAATCAGCTCAGCAAACAACAACAGCATGAAGGATTATATATGAGTACTGTGCCCAAAGACAATCAATTTGGTGTGCTACATAATTTACAGTCATTTGTTGCAGCTGTTTTACTGCATTGAATAATGTATTACATGCGTGGTCTCAATGAAGGACAGTTCACACACAGCCAAATGAACCTTGGGATCTTATTTGTCCATAGGTTCATTGGATCATAGATAGTTACCCGCATATGGTCCTATAGCCTAGCCTAACTTTCTTATCACCATAAAGCACTGTCTGGTTACTTACTTCTCAGCATCACACAGCATGCAAATGGAGGCTGAGGGAATTAAATCCTGGGCAACAGGAAGCAGCTTATTAACAGCACATAGCCTTGATCTTCTGCACTAAATGCCAGATATGTTTTAGTGTTGTAACGTTTAGATGAACCTGAACTATGGCATGTTATGCTTTCTCCATGATATATGCAGGCCATGACCACAACCTGGAATGTCTCCAAGCAAAGGTGTATGGCTGTACAGCTCGACATTTCCTGAAGATAATCAGCAGCAAGTTCTCAGCTGTGTTTTTCTTGGTCTGCAGCTATTAAGCTATGAATATCTGGCCATTGTGTTTAAGGTGACAGAGAATGGTCAAACTATCCAGTCTATATACAAGACATATCACAACAAAAAATTTGATGATGTTCCACTGCACTAAAACTACCAAGGCTGAGAGAAAGACAACAGAGGAACACATAAGAAAATAGCTCAACAAAATATATTTGAGTAGGGGCCTATACCTAAGAGTCCATGTCGCAGTTGTAGACTGCTGTAGACTTTTATCAGCAATCAGTGATCTCTTTCACTAGGTTCCGAACCTGTTTCTCTTTTCTACTTCCTTCACGAGAGGGTATCAATAGAAAATTAATTTCCTGTTTTAATCAGCTGGGAACCGCTATCACTGATACACTGCTCAGCTGAGATGGGAGTAGCTCTGAGGCTGCTGTCTATTTTCAAGGGCCATCTGCCTTTGTGACTGTAGATGTCTTAGGGCATGCTAATGTTTCCAAAATACAGGTATATTTCCTACAAGAAACAACAATGTTATGATTCCTGTGTAGGAAGTCTGAGTTTTTATCACTCTAGGTGGTTACTAGGTTCTACATGGAACATTTAGGACCTGTACTAGATTTAAAAGTAACCAAATTCACATGGTACATAAAAATTTGAATGTTTACAGCGCAACCCTATTTACGTACAGAAAAGGCCACCTATTATGTATTCTTAAATTGCTTCATATTTTCCATATTCTCATACATAGGTTCATAGCTTCATAAGTAAGTACTAGACTAGCTGACCTCATAAGCCATTTTAAGTCTAGCCAGTTTCTCTTCATTTTTTGTGCTCAAAATAACCTGCCCCATTCAGTTATAGATCAGCTTTACCCATCCCATGGTTAATAATTATATATTACCCCTAATGAGAATAACTGGGATCATACCATAGATAATTTGAGGGGATCCATGCATGAGCTAAAGCATTTAGGAGCTGTATCTGTCCATTAGTAGTACAGGGGGCAGTCCTGGGATAAATTTTCTCTTTCCCATCCATAGATATAAGTTGCACATGAAAATGGACAGGGATGAACTTTGCTTTATGTAGTTGGGGAGTCTGTTCCATAGCAGTGGTATCTGCTGTGAAATATACCTGTCTCTCCAAACCATTCATTTGATGTTGCATAAGAGGTTTAGATCCCTAGACCGAGTATTTCTGATGCCATTTGACATTCATACAGCCCTTATATATAGTGACTTTACCTGTTTTTAGTTACAGGGCAAGGTCCAGTTTCTGATTTAATGTCTTTTTAGATTGTTTTCTGTATTTCACATATATAGAATGTGTAAGTATGTTTTTGGATGATTTTCAGCTGAAAGCTGATGGTGGTGGGCTATTAGTTGCTCTTTTTGGATTATTTGTTAAATGCATCACCTGGACTGCTTTCAGGTTTCATCAGTATCTAACTCTGTCGCTAACTTTCCTGAGCCTGATATTAGTATGTTTGGGCCAGAGTTCTTCTGTCTTTAGAATGGGTGCAGTCTTTCATTTTCAGCTGAACAATTACAGTTGTGAGGAACTTTTGCACAAAATGCTTCCTGGCGTTACTGCTACTGGTTATGGTCAAGGTACTTGTTCTGTTACATAACTGCACCTGTGAAGTTCATATTATGGGTACTTTAGTCATATTGGTACTAGCACTCCAGCAGCCTGGGGAATTTTGCAGTGGCTTTGGATCTGGTCAAGAGGTAGCCTGTGAAAGAGTTGGATGGGTGAATTTTCCCTTATTATGAATGGCATTATCTTTATTTCTGTCTGACTGTTTTGTCCTGACAGTTTACTGGGTTCTCATGATCTTGATTTATATATTAGTACACTAAAACTGTGAGGATCACCCAAGCTTGAACATTTGTCCTCTACTCAGGCATTCCAGATGCATTTGGCTCCTGTCTTAACCTTGATTAGGCAAAATATTGTCACTTTTGTCTATTATCTGAATAAACACTGTCATACTGTGCCAGGATACCATAATTTAGTAATTATCCTCAAATTGTTGTTTGTAATTGAGCATTTACTTATTTCCAGATCATTGGTCTAATTCTTAAGCTGACCAAGAGGAAAAGCCTTACAATAACCTAGATTATTTACTTTATGAACTGAGATCTTATTTACTTTAGCTTACTTACTTGAACAGAAAGCTTGCTTCTTTTTTTTTTGAATGGTGACCTGCTTCTGGCATTGCTGAATGGAGACCTGCATTGATTAGGGCTTCCTTAATACAGACTTTTCTGTTGGCTGTAGGTTTTACAGGAGCTGAATGGATGGAGACCTTTAGTGTGGTCTTTTTGTTGAATGGAGATGCTTATTTTAGCAGTTTTCTGTGTGTGTGTGTGTGTGTGTGTGTGTGTGTGTGTGTGTGTGTGTGTGTGTGTGTGTGTGTGTGTGTGTATCTGCATTTTCTTAGATGAAGATCCAAACCTCCAAGGCAAGTCACTGAGAATTACAGTCATCAACAGTAATGCACTTATTAGATTTTCATAATTATGTACTGCAAAGAAAATAGGAGCACTGTCTAGTTAAGTGGCTTTCTCAAAGTCAAATGGAGTAGGAGAATGGAGACAGAATTAATCAAACCCTGTACCCTTGACTACAGAAGGCATCTCATTAAGAACCTGAATTTCTAATCCTCCATACCAACTACCAGACCTTCAGTAACTACTTTTTTAATAAATAATGGAGGGTTAGTCAAAAAATAATGTCAGCCATTAGAGTTGCATAGATCATATTGTTTAGAAAATGAATGAATATGCAGTACCTGTTGTTGTTCTGATAACAACATTGTTGCATAACAGTTAAGGCTCTGCGCTGTTAACAAACTGCTTCCTGTGGTCAAAAATACAGGGTTTAAAATCTTTCCACGTCCATTTGCCTACTGTGCAGCTTAGAGCGAGTCACTCAGACTAGGGTTACCACCTGTTCCACTTTGCGAGGGACAGTCCCTCTTTGGGCAGTTGTGTCCTGCAAAGAAACTGAAAAAATGGCAAATGTCCTGAGATTTTAGGACAAAAATATTTTACTTTTGAACGTAGTGGTTAGAGAGGTGGTACGAATGGATGGTGGAAATGAGAATAGAGAGGAGAGAGAGAGAAGATATAGGCGTAAGGGGGGGTGAGGGGGGTGGGAGTAGTGGAAGATAGACAGTGAGAAGAGTGAGATGAGGAGGAGGAGGAAGGAGGAGGGGGGAGGTGTGGAGAGGGTGGGGATGGGTTAGATGGAGAGGAGGGCATGATGTGAAGGATGTGAGAGGAGTAAGAGTCACGAAATGAAAATTGAACTGTAGCTAGAGTAGTGTAAGTCTGGTCTGGTTGGGTCTGGGTGTGGGATGGGGTGGATTGCTGTTAAGGGGGGTAAGAGGGAGTAGATCCCTCTTTTGAGGGAGAGTTTTTTTGTTGTTTTTTTTGGAGTGTGAAGATTTCATTTTGTCTGGAGATTATGTTTTTTTACTTTTATTTTTGGGGGTTTTACGCATAATATGTTGTTCTGGTTTTATTTCTTTCTAAGAGAGAGTCCCCAAGCTTTATCTCTAAGGCATGCTGATAGTGTGGGTTTTGGTTAGCCAGGGGGCAGAATTTGTTTTATTCTTTTTGTTCATATTTCCTATATTTTCTTTAATAGTTGCATAAAACAGTTATTTTGTATCTGAAACACCTAAATATTATAATAAACAGAATAAGCAACTCAAATGCTACAAGAATAAGCTTTTATTCTGGCAAAAAAGTGAATTTCTGTCCTTTCTACTGGCTGTGAGTATGTTTTGCCTTGCAAGATCTGACATTTCTACAAAAAATGTCCCACTTTGGGCATTTGAAAAAGGTGGCAACCCTAACTCAGACAGTGCACCTGGGTCACTGCTAAAAGGGGAAACTTTCGCAAGTGGCTGTAATTGATGAGTGTGCGTAGAGGGAGGGCCAAATATTAAAATAACTGCAATGTAGTGGGAAGAATGAAGTAATAGTAACTGAGATGGGGAGAAAGGCTAAAGATGTTTGTCACTCAGAATTTATAAATAGAGGGTGTGGCCAAGATGTGCTCTAGATAACAGCAGTTTACTTCAGCTCTGCCACTTTAATATTTTATGACACGATTTTTTTATTTAAAAACAATCCAAATAAGTTTTTTTATAACAATTGATACTATATAGTGTCACTGAGGATTGTATTTAAAAAAAAAATTCTGAATTTTGATTTTTTTCCTGTCAAAATCTCATGGATTATATCTCTAATCACTGATATACTACAATGAGCTTCTCCAAGGCTAACCATCAAGATGCTACTTTCAAGAAGGAATTAGATTCTCCCGTTCAATTCTCGGCGTGGCTTGGGAGTGCCTTTTGTGTGGAGTCTGCATGTCCTCCCTGCAGTTGGGTAGCGTTTGAAAGACATGCGTGTGTAAATGGGCGTGCCTTCGTTGAAGGTTGGGTGTCAAGCTGGCACCTCGGCGTTTTGTAAAAATCTACTGCCAATCATTAGCGGACCGGAGTTCCGCTGTGGCGACCCCTTACCGGGAAAAAGCCGAAAGACAAACAACAACTCACAAATATTCAGGAGTTACCAATAAAGTTAGATAAAATGGGCTCAAAACTGGACAACTTTAAAGAAAAATGTTCTAAGCAGATGGAGATCATTCATGAAGACCTTCAGCAACAGAAACCGCAAACAACTGGAACTGAACAATCCTTAAATGATATGGATGGTAGATTACAGGAAGGAGAAAACAATATAAATGTTTATTGAAACAGAATACATTACTACAATCAAAACTAGATGGCCTAGAAAATAGGTCACAAAGAAATAATATTAGAATCTTCGGACTTACTGAGAACATTGAAGGCAACAACATGGCAAACTTTTTTAACAACTTGGCAACCAGAAGTACTTGATCTCCCTGAGGCTCTATCTTATGGCATCAAAAGAGCACATAAATCCTTAGTATCTTCTAAAACTAATAAAATAATTTTGGATAAATCTGTAATAGAAAGATTCCTGTCATCGCATGATAAGGAAATGGTCCTTAAAACAGCTTGGTCTAAGGCACCTATCAAAATAAATGACTTCATTATTCGTTTTGATAATGTTTACTCTCCAATGGTTATTGCCAAAAGGAAACTTTTTTTGCCTTTGGTTAAAGACCTTAAAAAAATCGCAAGTTAAAACACAGCTCTTATTCCCGGCTAGACTGAAAATTTTTCTGCAGGTTGGTCCTACAATCTTTGAGGACTTAGATACAGCTGTGGCATTCATAAAAACACATAAAATTCTTGACAAAATAGAAGATATGGAATGGGCTAACACCTCGATGAAAAGGATGGCTGACAGCAACTTATGGAAGACATCTGAAAAAAAAAGAAACTAAAAAACAAATAATTTCATCTATGTTTTAGCTTATCTTTTATTAAAGAAGCATTCAGAGAAAGTTAAATAACCTCTTTTATCAATAAATGGACTTGTTGCATTGTTTCTTACATTTGATGCAGAGAAAATCTGGAGGGGCTGGTGATATGCTATGCAGAGTAAATACTATTATTAAAAAGAATAGAAAAAAAAGGAAATGAAAGGTAATATTTAAAATAATTATTAATTTGATTACTTGCTAATTCCATTGGATATACAGTGTTCAGTGCTTATTCTTATTTTTAAGGACATGATTAACAATATACTGTTAATTAGTGGTGAATTTGAGCGATTTTCCATTGGTATAGAGGGTTAGTTAAACATCAAACATCCAAGAAAGCAGCTGACATCATCACAGCAGTTATTAATGACTCATGACTTGTTTGGTAATATTAAGCTTAAAATCCACTCACTTTTCCCACTGGAACCTTTTCGTTTTTTTTTTTTTGTGTGTGTGTGCTTTGGGCTTGGAAAGCTGGTCGCAAGTTGTTATGATTCCTGACTGATTCCCCATCTCCTAGCAACATGCAAGCATTTGAAGAATGACCTTTGAACCCTGACAAGCTGTTCCTGTGATGAAAATGAATCCAGCACCGAAGAACATGGCACAAAGGGAGCAACTATAAAGAAGAAGACTACCGAAATGTATGTATAGTCTCTATCAACAAAAAATAATAATGAAAGCTATACATAACTGTCATTTAAATATCTTGACCTGTAATACGTTCCATTTAATATTCACTTTTATTTTACTTTATGCAGTGGTTCAATGATTTGAATCTTTGATGCCCTGGTGTTTAGTTATGGGATTGTCAAGAATAAGGGGTGGGAAGTGTTGCTTTGCTTTGTGTCCTGACATACTTTTTCTTTGGAGAATTATTCAGTAATCATCCCTTACTTACCAGTAATAAAGTAAACACATGATAAATATGTTCTATATGAGTTGCTAGTAAGCAAAATATAATTTAAGAGTTTCGTTAAAAAATTAAACTGTTAGATATTGCAATAGTTGTGAAAGGCCCTTTTAAGCTTTAACAAGCAACATGGCATTTTCAGGGTCGTTGCTTCAGGGCAGATAGCCTAGTATGAACCTATGAACCTAAGAAGTCACCAGCAATTATATTTTCCTAAGGTGCTGCTTTAATTGTTACCTTTTACACTATTTATCTCTGCTGATCCTCCTCACTTACGATTTTATTTTTAATGTCAACACGGCAGTTATTATTTATTTATTTTTCTCTTTTCCTGTTTGTCCTGTTTGCAAAGTACCACAGTTTTACTGTAGAACCTGACTGTAGAGATCCACTTCAAGTACTATTAGAAGTGGCCTGGGCCAGGCTTTTGTTTGAGACTGTTACACCCTAGTAGTACCCTCCTTTTTTTTTATGTCCCTCTACATTCCATGCCAATTTACAGTTCTATAAGAGAAAAATGTTAATGAATAGAGTTGAGATTGACAAAAGTGGTAAGAGGTACTGTAATTCGAGATATGCTATTCTTACAAATGACATATGCTTTGACATTATTTTCTCATACACATCTTCTTTAACAATACTTATAAAATAACAGGGTTAGCATAAGATAAAAGAAATTATTTGAAAGACTTAATATAGAATGTAAACCAAGATCCTTAATATTATATTTTAATACTATATGCCGTTTGTTTCATAGAATGCATAGTGTGGTGTTATCTAGTATACTTATTCAGGTATATGTTTCCATTTATCTTTAAGGCTATTAATACATTCTAGGTTAGTCCTCTATTTTCTTAGTAGTACAGATATATACTTTAAAATATTGGTTGTTAACCTTGTGTCTTTTGTCAGCTTTAGCTGCCATTGAAGTGCTTTAGTTTTGCATTTTAATTTCTTCACTAACATGGCACCAAACTTTGGATCCTTGTCACAGGTTATGTAAAAGTGATATTAAGAAGGATAACTTTTAGTTAAATGATACATGGTATGCTTTATTACCTTTTTGGGATTTTAAAGGTATTATATAATTTCATTATATCGAATAACTTGATATTGATGATACGGTCTGTTATGTTTTTTACCACTAACAGCCTGATTATTTTGACATACATCTTTGTATATAATTTATAGAATTGAATAGCAACTAAAAGGGGGAAGAAAAGAAGGAAAGAAAAAAAAAAGTAAAAGTACAAGGTTTTGCATCCACGTCAAGATGCATTGAGAGAGAGGTGCTTTATATGTTAACATTAAGAGTTAAGTTTAATGGTACTCAAATTAAATTGATATATCCCATTTCTTATGTTGTTGGAGTACACTGAATGTATATATATTCTGTAAAGGACAAAAGTTATGTTATGTTTCATACAGAAGAGAGGAATTTTGATGAACACATTGTGACTATTTATCTTTACACTATAAGACTATGAAAAATGTATATACTAAGTAGCACAGGGATTATCTAACTAATAATAGCATTCTGCAAAATGTGAACATACCTAATGCATAATTGACAATGTATCCTATGGTGAGTACTATTTTTGAAATATTAATACTATTAACCAGTTTAGATCTTTATTAAAGTGTTAAGGTATCACTTCATGCTTCCACCTTGTTAAAAATTGAGATTTACATGTGCAAAGTGTGTTGGTATGCAGTGTTTGCCTTCATATGTTTTTACTCCAATGGTTGGTTTGCAAAAAAAACATTTTGCAGTGTCCCTGGATTTGTCTTTGTACATACAAACCACATTGTTATATTTTCCCCTTCCTTTTTCTTGTGTCCAGAAGTCACTTATAACAAAGTAAATTTTTTATTGATTTTTTTTTAAATAAAGGACATCAAGGTTAACTTACCTTGAATCAGATAATGGATGCCACTGCAAAGAATCACTGTTGAAATATTTGTGCATGGACAAAATCCCTTACTAAATCTATTTGCCAGCCTCCAGTTCAATTGGTGCTATGGCTTTAATATACTGGTGCGTTTGATCATGCCTTCCAAATATCTCCACCATTACATACCAGTTTTGCAGTGTAGTAACCACCCGACATGCCCATACACCTTTAGCCATCAGTATGCAGCTGCTCCTGTTCATGTGAGTATGTGAATTCATTTTCAGACTTAAGTTGTGGAAGCTGCACTGAATAATTCTAGGTGCTTGTTCAGGTTTCACATGGTACTTGCTTACAGCTACTCTCATGTTAAGCCACTATGAATATGTTGCACTGCCACCTCTGATACCAGGGTAATGTTTTAATCTTTCTATTCCTGCACTGCACACTAGCAGTATCTGGTGCAAATACAACAGAGAAGTATGCAAGCGATACACCACCTAAGCATCATTTGCCGTGCAGAATGTACAAGTATGCATACCAAATTTCTGTGTTTCCAAACATCAATGTTACTACACTATTACTGAATAAAATGAACAGCACTCAGGCTAGGGGAAGGACAAGGGAGCCATGACATCACAGAATGGGTGGGTCTTATTATTTTAGTTAGAATCAAATGATGGCTGTGGTGATGTCACTTTGGGGGAGGGAACTGATTAAAAAAAAAAAAAAGTACCTGCACTGCCTGGCCTCGATGATGTCAGTAATTGGGCGACTCCAGCAAGCTTTATTCAAACTGAGAGAATTATTTTGTAAGTGAAACCATCACAGTATGAGAAGGTAGGCTTCTGTTATAGAAGTAAGGAGAATTATAAAAATTGTAAATGCTTTATTGTTGTTAGTTTACAGAGGACAATGTAAATAGGGAGGAAAAGGGCCGTGAAGTTGAGGAATACATTAGAGAAACCTGTTGTACTCCTTTAAGCCAATCCCAAAGTTAATAAATATTACCTGTGGCAGGCACCATTTTTAAAACTACAACCACCCTTTGTCACTATCATATGTTCATTTATCAGTTTACTCTGTTACCTGATTGTTTCCAGTCCCCTCATAAGAGCTACTCAGGGTCTCTACCCACTTTGCTCCCCACCCTGCCCCCTATTCCCTCCCACCCCCAGTGGTCCTACCTTTATTACACTCACAAACCCCACCCATCTTTCCAATAGCCAACGACAGCACTAACCCAACACTACCTCCTCCATCTTCCCACTACTATCACACCTACTCAACTAACATGTACAAGCATACCTTACCTATGCTCACTGCATGCACTCTCCTTGCATATCTTAAATCCTAACAAAGCTCTATCATTCCCCCACTCAACCACTACCACTGTACTACTACTCACACCACCACTCATGTCTTACCCTCACTCAGCTCCCCTCCCACCAACTCAAGAACCATCCCTATGCACCCCCCACATATTCTACCAACTATATTACTCAAACATAAAGCATCCCTACAACTTAACATAGTAACCCTCCCATCATACCTATTACCCACAGAGCACAAATATAAAGTTTCCCTAATAAACAAACACATTCAAAAAGTGAGAAAATTAATAACCTCATTCATATCAAAACTAGCCCTAAGTGGAGACATCCACCCCAACCCTGCCCCTACCATCTCCAACCGCAATCCTCATAATCAGACTAGAAACAACAACTTCTCCCATATCACAGCCAATAGAAAGCCAAGTGACTCCCTTCTACTAAGCCAAAATATTAGAAGTATATCCAACAAAGTCCATGAACTCCATGCCACCATAGTCTTATACTCCCCAGATATAGTCATCCTGAAAGAAACCTGGCTAAAAACTCACATTACCAGTGAGCAAATACTCCCTACCAGTTACGGCATACTAAGAGTAGACCAGCTAAACAAGAAAGGAGGTGGTGTAGCTATAATATTTAAACAGCATCTAAACATCCAGATCTTAAAATCATCAGCTCCACAAATAGGCAATGAAGAAATAATATATACCAACCTCAAAATAAACCAAAACAAAACCATCAACATAATTGGATGCTACTTCCCACCTGGCCAAAACATCCCTCCACTATAAAACCTCCTCAGCTGGTCTACCCACCATCTCCCCCAAGAAACTATAATTTTAGGTGATTTCAATATTGACTGGCAATCCTGTTCTGGCAACCATCCAACCCATCATGTAAACCTTCATGGCTTCACCCAACTAGTCCAGTCACCAACCAGGATAAATAAAAACTCCAGCAAACACACTACCCTGGATTGGATACTAGTCAGTAAGAGCCCCCAGTCATATATAACAGGCTGCTTATCAGATAGCCTCAGTGATCATTCCCCAACATTCCTACTCAAAAAATACCTATACCAAGCTAAACCTGTCATCTACTGTCAAATACGTAAAAAACTAAACTTTAACCCACTCACATTCATCTCATCTCTCAAAGAATGTAACTGGCATCCTCTAAAGTACCTCAGCCTTGATGACACAGTTGAATTTTTTAATACTACCTTCCTGAGCATCCTTAATTACCATGCCCCCATAAGATTTTCCAGAACCAAAGCACAACCCTCCCCATGGCTACAGAAAACCACTAAGTCAGAAATGAAAAACAGGGATAAACCCTGGGAACACTGGCGCAAAACCAAAACCCCCTCAACTAGACAGAAATTCCTAGAACTACGCAATAGAGTCAAAAATCTAATAAAACAGGACAAATTCCAATACTACCAGTCTGCCCTAGACTCCTCCCAACACAGCCCCAAACAATTCTGGTCCTCCATAAACTCCATCCTCCACCCAGGTAAAGTCAGTACCCCTCCTCCTAACATCCCTCACTCCTCTGAAAATATTTCTACCTCATTCAACACACACTTCACACAAACCATACTATCACTAGCTAAACAACACAACCCCCCTCCCCTGCAAACCACACCTTCAACTACTAATCTCCCCGCTGCCTTCTCTTTTTCTCCTGTACTTACCTCCAACATAAAAAAACTCTTAACTAAACTTAAGCCCACCAAATTAGCAGCAGACAACCTCCCAACTGAATACCTACAAATCGCAGCTGATGCTCTGGCCTACCCAGTGTCCATCTTGATTAACCTATCTCTGTCAGAAAGTTACGTTCCCACATTGTGGAAAGTATCACATATAATTCCCCTCCACAAAGGCGGCCCCTCCACAGAACTAACCAATTACTGCCCCATAGCTATTCTCTCTCCACTCTTCAAAATACTAAAGAGATACATACACTCTCAGGTCTCAGACTACCTCTTTACTAACAACCTCCTTTCCAGTACTCAGCATGGTTTCTGACCAAACCATAGCACCACCACTGCCTTACTCTCCTTTACTAACAGTATCCTTCAGCATAAAAACAATGGCTATCTCTCCTCTGCTACTTTCCTAGACCTATCTAAAGCATTTGACATGGTCCCACACAAACAACTCATCTCTGTCCTCAATAACCTATCCTTCTCTCAATCAGTCACCAACTGGTTTCAGAGTTACCTGTCTGATTGCCAACAATCCGTTGTATGGCAGAATGACATATCTCCCCAACTACCTGTCTCCATAGGGGTTCCCCAAGGATCCATCCTTGGACCCCTACTCTTCTCTGTTTTCACCAATAATCCAGCCTCTGCCACCAAACATGGCACACTCATACAATACGCATATGACTCAACCATCATCTGCTCAGCCCACCCCAGTCCCTACCCAAACTGCAAAAAGTCACACAGGAAGCCTTTTCCTCTGTTGAAACTTGGTTATCCGATGCCCAATTAATACTCAGCCCAAACAAAACTAAACTACTCATCTTCCAACCCACCAAACATACTCAAAACAACTCTCACTTTAACATCACAGCAAAAGACAACACCACTATATACCCAACTGAACACACCAAATTGCTAGGAATGGAAATAGACAATAAACTAAAATTTGACATTTACATATCCATGACCATAAAAAAGTCCACAAAAAGCTAGGATTGTTATACAGAAATAAGCAACTTATCACCAAAGCAGCAAAGATTTCAATAGCAAATTCCCACCTTATCTACACCCTACTTTATGCCTCTCCAATACATACAAACCTAAGGCAATGTGATCTAAACAAGCTAGAGACCTGCTACAACAAAATCGCCAAATTCGCCACAGGGGCATCCTACCATAGTCACCACTGTCTCTCACTTGCTGAACTGGGCTGGCTTGAACTCCCTCACCTTCTTCAATGGTATCAACTCTCACTCGCCTAAAAACTAGCAAACCATCCACTAAATGTCCCATCCCTCCAGAATCTATTCCAACCCTATCGCACCACCAGACCACTAAGATCCAGCAACAAAAATCACTTGCAGATCACTAAAGCCAATAACTCTGCTGGTGAAGCACTATTCTCTTGTGCCATAGCCAAATTATGGAACTCCCTCCCACCCACAATTACCCCCGTACCATCATGCACCCACTTCAAAACTTTACTAAAAGCGCACATAAAAACATGCTGGCTATGCCCTTGCAACTCCCACTCTAATATCACCCACCCCATCCAACCACTACCTTTCTTTCCACCCCACTAACTACCTTGATTATAGCAAGCTCAGATGCTCATAAGCCTAGTACTTATTATACAGCAGGAACTTCTTATTGTAACATTTGTTAATGTCTGTTATGTACTTTGCAGATAAAGATTCTAGTTGTCTACTGATGTACTATGTTCTTCATCTGTAAATATGTTTGTAATTAATTGCTATGTTAATCAAACTGTTAATCGTTATGTAATCCAATGTAACTACTGTCTGTTTATTTTAACTGTGGAGCTTTTCTCCCCGGGCCTCCGCTGAAAATGGACTTACGTCCAGTTGGACACTCCCGGTCAACAAATTTAAATAAATAAATAAATAAATATTGGATAGGTGGTTGATTTAAGTGGTAAACACTACTCAGATGGGGAGTTTGTAACTCCAGGATGGGTATGGGTAAATTTAATATTATAAAGTTTTGCTATCTTCATTATCTGTATGTTTTTTGACATCCACTAATTTTATGACTTTAAATGGTATCAAAAATTGGATTTTAATTAAATGATATTATTCGTACATCTCTATTATAGATGGAGAACAGTTTAATAAATACACACAAAATGTATTAATGGTCAAGTTTAATTTAATCTTAATGAACACTCAGTATGTTTCATTTAAAATGTATTTCTATTAATATTAATGGTCTAAACAATCCTTGTAAGAGGGGAAGTTTACTTAAATATTTAAAATAAATAAATCGCATTTAGTTTTTTGCAAGATACACATCTCCTTAAAGAAGATATATCTAGGCTAAATACTAAAATGTATACTGTACTATCAAGTTCAGAACACTCTTAAAAGAAGAGAGGAGTGGCTATATTATGGAGCAACACATTACCCCTTCCAAGGATCATAGAGGTTTATAAAGAGGATAAAGGAATGTTTTGCACTGTTACTATTGAAATTAATAGACAATTATTTACGATTATAAACAAATATTGGATTCCAGGCATTGGGATAAATACAACAGAACAGCACATAAACCAAACTGTGCTTCTGTCTAAAGGTAATGTTATTATAGCAGGGGACTTTAATTGTATTCTAAGCGATAATGGTACTAGTGCTCCAAGTAAAAGGAAGATATCTTCTCCAGCTAAATATCTGAATGATTTTATTGACTCATATCACCTTAAAAATAACCTTCAAGCTGATTCAAACTCCCTTTGTTTTACATTTTACTCTCATAGACATGGAACTTATTCCAAAAATAGATAGAGTTCTTATTTGAAATGAGCTAATTAATAGTTTACATAAAGCCAATGTTATTTCATGCCAGTTATCAGATCATAATGCCATAACACTGGAATTAATAGTTAAAACAACACCCAATGCTCACATCAAAAGAATCCCAGCTTATATTACTAAATTAAAAGATTTTAAAGAATTCTTTACTTCTGAGGTCCAAAATTTTATTACTTTAAATAACAATGTGGAAAACTCTGAAATTTATATATGGCATGCATTAAAAGCCTATTTATATGGAAAAATTGCTAGCTGGTATAATAAAAGGAATCTTTGGGACAAAGAATTGCAAGACATACAATCTAAACTTGACAACTTAAAACTTAATAACAGGATGAATAAAGATAAAAAGGAAAAGAAGAGGAAATTATTACATTAAATAATAAATACTTAGGGATACTAAACCATAAATCTATGATTAGTTTTGAAAAGTTTAAATTTATAAAATTTTCATCCAATCCTAAATCTCTAAATCAGGTGGCAAATAAAACCAAAATACTTAGCAAAATTAATCATAATAATGAGATTTTTTTCTCCAACTTACAAGATATATTAATCAAATTTAGAGATTTTTTTCATAAAATTAAGCAAAAAGCAAACATTATAGACTCAAAAGAAGAAATAAAAGCCTTTATCCAAAAATATATGCAAAACAAACTATCAAAAAACATATTGAATTTTTAAATAAACCTATTTCATTCAATGATCTTCAAAACCAAATAAGTAAAGAAAGCTCCTGGTAATGATGGAATAATTCCTGAACTCTATAAGATTATGCCTAAGGTAGCACTAAACTTATTATGCAAAGTCTTGTCAATTTCTCAAAATAATATCACAAGTCCACCATCTTGGAAATATACCTTCATATCTCCAATATTAAAACCCACTAAAGACCTTTTAAATGCTCTTCATATAGACCAATTTCTCTAGTAAATGTAGATTATAAAATGTTTATGTCCATTTATGGTGACATATTAAAGAAATTTCTTCCATCCTTGGTAGATGAGGACCAGACAGGCTTTATTGTTAGCAGAAATGCATATGATAAGATAAAAATAATTATAACATTAATTGATTCTGCTAAAATTCTAAAAAAAAAAATAATATTAATAAGTTTGGATATAAATTGTGTCTTTGACTCAGTAAATTTGGATTATTTATTCTTACTAATGGAAGAATTAAATTTCTCTATAAATTGTATAGATCTTATCTTACACGTCTAAAAGGAAGTCAGGCCTACATAAAAATAGGCACTAATATTTCACAATATATACAGATAACCAAAGGGACCAAACAAGGTTGTCCATTATACCCTCTATTGCCTACTTTAATAATGCAAACTTGGGCTAATTTCAAAAGGATGGAAAGTGATATTGCGGGTTTTAACTTAGTCCCAATGTGACATCTAAAATTCAGTTATTTGCGGCCAATATTTTCATTACTATGAAGGGGAAACAATACTTTCATTTTGGCTACTTTTAAAATTATGGAAAACTTTCAAAAGAAATCCAGCCTGATTTTTAACAATAATAAAACAAAAATACTACCTATTCATCCTAGCAATTATATATTTGATAAGACGTTTATTAAATATCTAGCACAATCAGAGCAAATAACATACCTGAGAATAATACTAGCAAAAAGCATAAAAGATAAAACTGCTATTCAAATTATAGCTTGCTACAGATCATCTACCATGTCCCAGGACCCCTACTCCGCATTCCTGGAAACACTGGGAAACATAAAGGTCCTACCAAACACCCTGATATTGGGTGATTTCAATTACTCAAACATTAACTGGGAGAACTACTCAAGTACAAACTCCCTTGCCCAACATTTCCTAGAATTTATAAATGCATATGCCCTGGATCAACTGGCCAACACCCCCACCAGAGGTGACAACATATTGGACCTGGTCATCACCAACATGGGCAACTGGTGTTCCACATTGGAGGTCAACCCCTTGCTGGTTAGATCTGATCATAAACTAATCACTCTGGATATCCACATTCTGCCACCCCCCACCCCCCCTCGGTCAAAGAAACCACCATGAAAAACTTTTAAAAAGCAAACTTAATGTTACTTAAGACCGAGGTTGGAAGTTTCAAAGCTCCCATGCTAAAGGATAATGCTGTCCAAGCTGCAAAATCCTTTACTAATGCACTCTATGGGCACCTACAAGAATGCATGGATCATGCTATCCCAAACAAAACCAAGACTCACTCCTCCAAGAAAAGGAAACCAGTCTGGTGGACCCCTGCCATAAACAAGCTATACAATAGATGGAGGAAACTAGTACAGAAAAGATTAAAATCCCAAGAAGGGACGACATCCCTGATCAGTATCAGCAAGAAACTACGATCCCTCATAAACTCATCCAAGGCTAGCTTCAAAAGAAAAATTGCAATGGACTCCAAAGATAACCACAAGGCATTCTTTAGCTATGTCAAGAATCTAAGTGGCAATTCTCAGATCTGCTCAGAGTTAATGCAGAATGGCACAAAATACACTGAACCAACCGATATAGACAACATCCTGGCAGACAGGTTCAGTGCAAACTTCACCCCCCTCTCATCCCAAAAAGGGCCCATAACTATACCAGAAGAATGTAGTGCACCTGAAATCACAGACACTCAGGTTAAAACAGCCCTCTCCAAAGCCAAAAACACAGCATCAGTGGGACCAGACGGTGTCCCAGGCTGCGTCCTACATGAGCTCAAAGATGAACTAACCTCTCACCTAAACACACTGTTTAAACTCAGCCTCTCCACAGGCTACATGCTCACAGAGTGGCGCACAGCAGCGGTTATTCCACTCCACAAAGGTGGAGCCACAACGGACCCCAGGAACTATCGCCCTATAAGCCTGACTAGCTTGGTCTGCAAAGATATGGAGTGCATCATCATGGATCTCATTAACAGAGACATTGGAAACCTCCAAACACTGGACCCTACCCAGTTTGGCTTTGTTAAGGGCAGATCATGCCTCCTAAACCTTGTGGACTTCTTTGAGACAGTTACCAAGGCTATAGATGAGGGAAAGGTGGTCCACACAGCCTACCTAGACCTTGCAAAGGCCTTCAACACCATTCCCCACTCAGGTATTATAAACAAGCTCACCAGCCTAAACATAAACCCCTACATCACGAGATGGGTTGCCAACTGACTCACGGACAGAACCCACATCGTAAGAGTTACAGGAGCTAGGTCTGACTCTAAACCGGTTACAAGTGGCTTTCCCCAGGGCTCAGTCCTTGGACCCCTCCTGTTTGGCATATACTTCTCAGATGTACAGCAAGCACAGGAGGACTATGGCTGACCAAGTTCACAGACGACTGCAAACTAGGGGCTATAACTGACTCTCTGGCTGACACAGACATCCTCCAAAAGGGTTTCACTGAGACAGATACCTGGTGTCAAAACCATGGCATCAAGCTAAATGCCAAAAAGTGCATAGTCATCCCCTTTGGAAAAAACAAAGTACCCACAAACTACCACATAGGTGGTAGCTCTCTAAATATGGAAGGTGTAATAAGGGATCTGGGGACCCAAGTAGATAGTAAGCTCTCCTTTGATAATCACATTGCCAAAGTGGTTAGAAAATCCTTCTATGTGGCCCACCTAATCACAAAAGGGTTTGCATCCAGATCAAAAGAGGTCATTGGGCCCCTCTGTGCATCACTCATCAGACCCATCACAGAGTACAATGCCCCATTTGGGATGTACCTTACAAGACACCTGCAACAACTGGAAAGACCACAGAAGTACCTCACCAAGAGGATCACTGGCCTCAAGCAGATGCCCTATGCAGCTCAACTGAAGAAACTCCAGCTGTATTCAGTTGCATACTGCCTACTCAGAGGTGATGTCTGCCTGACATACAAGGCCATGTCCAACCCAGAATTGATGGACATGCTCCACCTAAAGAAAACCATATCCCCTCGAGCCACACATTCCAGGGATCTAAACCTCACCACAACAATAAATAGGATGTGCTGGAGAGATAGATTCATGTCCCAGAGACTTCTCATGCTCTGGAACAGGATTCTAATCTACATTAGGGAGAGCTCCTCGCTAACCGTTTTCAAGAGAGACCTTGATGAGTGGATGGGAAACAGAACGTTTACCCCAGGGATCACTTCAATGGCGCTGCTGGACAGAGGCACAGGGAACTAATCTAAGGGGGTGGCGAAAGCCAAGACATTCCGGCTAGGCTTATAAATGCCTTCAGGCAGATAGTCTAGTACCTACCTATGAACCTATAAACCTATATAATACATCTTAATTATAATCAAAGTTTAGCTATTAAAAACCATATTAGTAAATGGAACAAACTTTTTTACATTGGAAGATGATCAATTATTAAAATGATAATACTCCCAAAAATATTATATATTATACAAACCTTATCTTTACCCCCTCCTAAAACAATAATAACAAACTTAAATTCATTGATTTTAAAATTCTTATGGTTTCCAAATAAATCTAGGGTGGCATTAACTTACCATTTGAGAGAATGGTCTAATAGGGGAATAGGTTTACCAGACCGGGAACTGTACTCTATTTCAACTGTAATTAAATATATATCTCTATTAATACATACGGATTATACAGCTAAATGGAACATTTTTTTTTTGGAAATATTATCGTATGATGTATCTTCCACTACTAATACTCATAAATTATCTATAGTAAATAATCCATTTATGTGGTTGTTAAAAGACGTTTTTACTATGCATATTACTCAAAAATATAAACCTAACTACTTATTACTTCTTATTTTAGAAATTTTATTTATAAATTCCCAGCATACAAAGTTTGTTTTTTTCTTCTTTTCCCTATTGCCTTCACACAGGGAAATATGTCTTCCTCTGATGTTACTATAATGTTACTATTTAAAGATAAGAATCTAATATACTGGTTTCAGATGATGGTAAATGATGAACTGACAGCTACAAACAATCTGACAGATGAGTTTGAATTAAATAAAAATTTATGGTAAGAAGTACAGGCAAGCAGGCAGTTTCTGTTAAATAAATTTGATCTGATGTCTCTCCATAATTTAAAAAATCTATACCCAAACTGATAAATTATTTGAATCTATCCACACAACATAAATTTCCAATTAAAAGCAAACTTTCACAAATATACAATACAATTAGAAAAGAAACAAATAATCATTCAGAAAGTTACTGGAATTATTTCTTCAAAGTTAATAATAATCAACCCAATGATCAAGATAAGAAAATAATTTTAGAATCAGCAAAACTGGCTACTTCCTCACTTAAATGGAGATTATTTGCATGGAAATTTATGCACAGATCATTTATAACTCCTCAAATATTAGGTGAAATAAACAAGAAAGATACTTTTTGTTGAAGATGTAAAATGGAAAAAAATGCAGATTGGTCTTACATGTTTTTTGATTGTACAGCTCTAAAAAGGTATTGGAATAGTACTAATAACTTTCTTCAGGTTTTATTTACTGATCATTTTACACTTTCTAAATGGTTAGTTCTATCTAACACACCAGTACCAACATGTGTTAAAAAAATTAAATATCCCTTGGTGTCTGGTCTATACTAGCAGTTGCTAGAAAAGTAATAACAAGGAACTGGAAATCTGATGCTTCTCCCTCTTTCTCAGAATTTAATAACATTATTACTGAAGTTTGTCACATGGAACTATTGACCATTAAAACAAGATCTACCAAGAAAACTGTTTCATACAATATGCAAAATAAGTTAACAATATTATTAGATAAAAATACTGTTTACTAAAGGAATCATCTTTGTATATGAAGGCTTACAAAATGTTTAATTGTGAACATCTATGTACATATTTTCATTATGTTTGTTTAATTTTCCTTTTTTTTTTGTTGGTAAAAAGTTAAACATAAGTGAACATACTATGTAATTGTTTGTTGATATTTGAAATTCAATAAAGCTGTTTAAAATAAAAGAATTTATAACTAGAGATGCCCTGAAAGAATATGAGGATAATTTGCCTATGTTTGTAGGGGAGAGGGTGCCCTAGACTTTTGCAACCTACTTTCAAGTCTCTAATGTTAGAAGAGCTGGGTTTATGGCAAAAGGCAATATACTAGAATGGTTGTAACTTGTTTTTGCCTTATAGTTAGTGTAAAAGGAAATTATTAAATTGCAACTAAGGGACTGCTATGGCAAGCAAAAATATACTGAGTATCAAAGAACTTTTTATAAATATAAAGTTCACATTGTAATTATTCTGTGAGCTTCCCTCCTAATTAGGAAATGTGCCACATTTTACCTATCTGTTCAAAATTAAGTGAGATAGCACACTATTCCACATTTTGAAGATGGTTGACTATGGTTTCTTTAATTCTTTCACTTGTTTGATGTTATGGATGGTATGGTATTCATAAATTTGCAAGTCTGAGCTTACCTGTGTATTGCTTAATTACTTGATGCTGACTCAAATTGATTGTGGTTTTGGGGCCTTGAACTTTTTCAGCTCAAGTTGTTTCTCCCAAGAGTGTCTAATGGCTGAGGAACTGGGTATATGGCAAAAGAAACCACACCAGCATTTGTATTATAACTGCTGAATAACATGTTTACCTTATAAATAGTGTCAAAGGAAAAGTTTTTTTTTTGCAACTAAGTGACTGTTTTGGCAAGAAAAGAGAGATTGGACATCAAATGAACTTGTGAGAAGTAAAAAGTACACATAGCATTGCCATATATTAGGTTTTTTTGGACTATCTGGAAATCAAACTAATTGTCTGGTACTCTGGAAAACACTAAAAACTCAGGTATTCTGTTTCAGAAAACGAAATATACTATTGAAGTTTGTTAAATCTGCAGATTTACTATGCTTTTTTTACAAAAAGCATATAAATCCTCAGATAAAAGGCATCACGGATGGAAAACAGGGGTATTCCCCCAGATGATGTGGTGGTGATGTCACAAAATGGGCAGAAAGTGAGTGGGATATGGGTGGGGTTATAAGAGGTGCAAAGGCACATGGCCTATGTCTGGTGTTCACCACAATGAAATGTGACAACCTCAAGTACACATGTTAACAATTCTGTCAGTTTTCTTCATTATTTCTATCAAATATTTCATGTTCTGCCCATTTGTTCCATATTTTGTAGTGTTCTGTATTTTGAAGATAGAAACTTGACAAATGGCTGTATTTTCTTTAATTTTTTCTATTGTTGGTGGAATGGATTGTAGGGTAACACAGCTGCCACCTTTCACAGTGGCTAAAAACTGGACTTAGGCCAAACCCAATTGCACCACCCATGACCCCACTCATGCCCTGCCCAATGTCCGCCCATTTCATGATGTCATTATCATATCATGAGAAGAGGAAATGCCCTCTTTTTCCAATCCTAATGCCTTTTTTCTACAGATTTACTATGCTTTTTGTAAAAAAAGCATATTAAATCTGCTGATTTAACAAACTCCGATACCCTGTTTCTTTCTTTAAATACTACTTGATATAATTACTCTATAGCGTTGCCACCTATCCGTTATTTCAGGCCTATCTGGAAATCAAACTGATTATCTAATAGTCCAGAAAACACTGTACAAACTCTGGTATTCTGTTTCAGAAAAAGGAACAGACTAATGAATTTTGTTAAATCTGTGGATTTACTATGCTTTTTCTTACAAAAAACATAGTAAATCCTCAGGAAAAAAAAGGCATCACAAAGGGAAAAAGAGGGTATTCTCCTCGAATGACATATCAATAATATCAAAAATGGTCAGAAAGTGGGCAGGATATGGACAGGGTTATAGAAGGTGCAAGGGGTGTGGCCTAAATCTTTTTTTTTTGCCACAACAGAAGGTGGCAACCCTAATGTCAAGCTACAGAAAACTGAATAAATCTCACCAGGAGATTTTAAGAAACATTTCTAATCCTCTCAATCATTAAAACTACAAATGAGTATAAAGTTTTCTGTTTAGACTTAAAAATCTACCCTCCAAAAACACTGAGATGGGTTATTGTGATCACACATTCCCTTTTTGTGTTACCTCAAGACATTCTAAATTATTTATAATGGTGTTCATACTGCACTGCAGAAAGAGTGCTAAGTGGTTCATATTGTGCTTAATATATATTTTTTTCCTCAATGCTGAGTTTTCCTTGGGGAGCTGGAAACTGTACCATGAAGGGTCATTTATGGTTGTCACTGTATTTCAAGTCTTTAATTACATCTTTGTATTTTGAGCTATTTTAAATAATCAAAATCACCACATGCTTCTTATTTTTTTAATGGGACCTGCCATATTGATGTGTTCTTCGAGGCCTTGTTCCCAGAACCCATTTCAAGTCCCCTTTATATGAGTTATGCTATACATAAGAAAACTTTTTTAGTGCCATGTAAAGTAAAATGGCAATAATGTATGTCACAGCAGCATCTGGAAACTGACAACTTTTTTCACTTTTTTTTAATTATTCTGATATGTATTCCTAACACTTCTATTACCTCTTAAGATGTTGAAAATCCTCAACAAAATATAGAAGCAATCTGCAGATTTTTTAAGGTTAAAAAATAATAAACTCTGTGATAAACCAAACTGTGCTTTAATGCAGAAATTCAGTAAAAATCCAGTAAGCGCTTTCGTCTTTTCATACACAAGACTTCTTCAGAGTCTGAAGAAGTCTTATGTATGAAAAAACAAAAGCGCTTACTGGATTTTTACTGAATTTCTGCATTAAAGCACAGCTTGGTTTATCACCGAGTTTATTATTTTTTATTTTTTATCAGTTATTTGGTTTATACGTTTTAAGTGATTGATTTTTTAAGGTTGCCAATCCGTAATCATCCAAGTGCTGACGGGCCCTCCCTCATACTCTTTCTGAAATGTCAAAACTATCTCTGTAATCCATGTGTTATTAATTGATCACTCTTTCTTCAGGAATAAAAAATATTTAACAGACATGCAGATTCTTAAACTATGCTTGCTATTTACCAGTGTCAGCAATGAGAAGCTTTTTTTTTCTTGAATGTTGGAGAAATGTGTTGTTTTTGCTTAAAAGCATTTTATAGTTTCTGTTATGTCATCTCTATCCTTATAAAGTAGAACTGTAGTGCAGTCAGTACAAAACATACACAAGTGTCTTTTCTCATTTGACTGAGGTCAAACACCTTTGTGCCATTCTCCCACTTCTATTGTACTGTTAGCTAATGACTTGATTTATTACACTATAGCATAGTAACACTTCATCCAAGTCATAATCCTAGAATACACAACACATTTAGTAATTCTCTGCATGCAGATTGAGAGAATGTATGTAATACTGAAATATATTATTGGAATGCAGCATTTATTTGTTCATAAGGATATATAGGGAAATGGTATTTCATGTTTAACAATAGATCATGGGTGAATTATTACCTTGCATTCCATACTTTATTTATTTATTTTTCTCTTCAATATCATACATGTCCCATACCCTTCCAGATAGCTACTGTGCCCCATTATGTGGCAGCAAGAAAGAAAACTTGAAGCCACCACTGATGTTGGAAAAAGATGTTTATAAGCCTTCCATATTTCCCTTTATTCAGAAAGCACGTATCAAAATCTGGGGGGGGGGGGGGCACAGAAGAAAAGCCATGTTATGACCCATATGTATCTGGCCTTTTGTACCTAACACTGCTAATGAAATCCTATCTACTGACATAGCATAAAGGTCTTCTGGTTTAGGTAACTCTCAAGATTTTCTGCTTCCTTACTTGTGTCTGGAGCATATTGCATTAAGAAAACATGGCATGGTCTAATTGCTTAAATAATTATTGCTAAACCACTATAAAGTCATCATCGAGGACTGATATGTGATAGAATGAATGTGTTTTGCCTTATGCACATTTACTGGTTTTATCCTCAGCTGTCTTTGCTCTCTGTTAGAGGTGACCATAAAATACTTCAAAACTTCATCTTTCAGCCATGCTGACTTTCTTCAAAGAAATAGGAGGAAGCCCAGCTCAGGGCATGGCTGGCTAGAACTCAAGAGAGTATCTCCTATATCCATGGATTTGCAAGCCCACCACCACCACTGCACCATACTATTCTATAAATATAAATTGCATCATAGTGGGGGATAGCCTTTCCACATTTACTTCGCTATCTTGACAGAGATGTATCATTCTAAGGAAAAATTACCAATGGAGAATAATGACGTATTGAGATCCTTCAAAGGGAAGAGTCACAGAACAGTGGGAACAGCCACTGAAGGAGAGGGAAGCACCTTCTTTACGGAAGCTTGATGGATTTATTAATTAAAAGGTAGAACTTGAGGTTGAAGGGGACAGAGAGGCAAAGTATAAAACAGGTACCATGGCTGAGAGGAACAGAGGGTAAATCTCAGACTGGAGGAACAATTGCACAAAATAAAAGTATTTTTTAAACACCTTTATTAAATTCTTATTGTAGACAACAACAGAAAAGAACAATCCAAAACAAACATTTTTCATTTTCATGCATTATACATATATTTTCTTTTTAACAATAGCCGCAGTGGTACAGCAGTAGCATTGTTGCCTCACAGTAAGAGGTTCTCCTGTTCGATTCTTGGCTGGAGCACCTTCTGTGTGGGGTCTGCATGTCCTCCCCGTGGTTGAGTGGCCTCCGAAAGACATGCATAAATGGGCGTGCCTTCGCTGAAGGTTGGGTGTCGGGCTGGCAACTCGGCACCATAAAAATCGACTGACAATAATTAGCAGACCGGAGTTCTGCTGTGGCGACCCCTAACCGGGAAAAGTCAAAAAGACAAACAACATTATTCACTCCAACATTACATAAATTGCTCAGTTTCTGCCTTCCCTTAAACCTCATTTTTCCATCTGAGCATTATTGTGGATGCATTTCATTTATTTCTGTATAGTTGGCTCTTTCCCTTTTTTAAAGATCCTAACTCCAGTTCTTTTATCTCCTTTACAGTATTCAGTACTTCAATTACAAGTGGTTTAGATTTTGATTTAAGGTTTCTAGGAATTGTTTTTTTGGCAGGCAATAACATCAAACTTAATAAGGCCTTGCTGTGTCTGAACAATTCAGAGTGTATATGCAAGTTCAAAAGAATCATGTCCTTTGTTGCAGCCATTTGCTCCTCCAATATTTCTAACAAAGTACTCTGTAGGGAATTTTTTTACTGCATCAACTCATTACACCCCCCCCAAAAAAAAAGAAATGTTCCCAATTACCTCTTTTTGTCTCATCACACTTCCAGCATGTGTTATCTATTTGAGGATAAAATGTCTGAAGTTTGCTTGGGGTACAAAAATGCCTATGCAAACATTTCTAAGCAAAACAATTCTAAACCCTCTGAATGTTGCTGTATACTTGGAAGTCATACCGATGTTTTCTCATTTTCTTTTGCATATTGCTTTTCCGTTCACCCCACCCCTCTTTTTCAGTCTTTTCCAACTTCCTCTGATCAATCCTTAAAGTTATCCTGCAGTATCTTACACGCCCTACTAAGTATCATATGTTTAACAACTTATGTTCTAAATTCAATTAAAAACTCTAGCAGAGCAGGTCATTCACTTAGCAAACTCCTAGTCTTTTCTTTTTGCCTATACTGTATTTATCAGTCCCTGATAGGGTAGGCAGTCTCTAACATTCAGTCCAGACTTCTGCTTGATTTCATCCCACTCTATTAACTTCTTTCTCTAGTTATTTGCTCCCTATGCTTTGGTTCCTTTGCTAATTTCCTTCAGTAAATTCCAGTTACCTGTTACCTATTTTCTATAAATCTAATTGCAGTCATTCCTTTTGGTAAAATCTCCTTTCTCCATTCTAGTGTTGGCTTAGTTCTAGTGAATACTTTCAGTTACATTATAAATGTAATATTCTACATGGCTGTTGTTATTCTCCTGAAGGATTTGCAACCAAAATTCTACTTTCTCCCTAATTTCTTTGAATGTTTTAATGTTTTCATTTTTAATGTTGGTAGAAATTAATTTAGATAACATGATATGGTTTACATGGGCACAATCTCATTGGTGTGGAGTAGTCACATATTATGGTAAAGAGTTTTGAAATGATGATGGGTTACATATTGCATTTGGTCTGAAGAAGTCCTGTTTTTGTGGGAACAAAAGCATTTATCAACAGGTTATCAGCTCTTTGGATTTTTGTGTAATAAAACTGAGTGCTGTGTGGCATCGTTTCTGAGGTGTTCTTTCTTAACTTGTGGTTATACATTGTCTTGTGGATTTTGTGGTTCCTAATATCGCCCTACTCCTGTAACACTCCACCCCCATTTAATCATCGTACCTTTCCACTTTGATTTATAACCTTTTGCCTGCTTTATGTATATCAGCCTTAATTGTATAGCTCTACAGTATCCCTTCAAATTAAATAATCCTAAGCCACCTTGTTCTATGGGGAGAATCAGTTTATCACATTTATCTCTTTCCCTGTTCCCCTTCCAAATAAATTCTTTCAACTCTGTTAATTATTGTCTACAACTTCTCCTTTGGTTGATAAAGGTATACCTGATCTGTCCATAAAACTTAAGGAACTAGAAGCATTTTCACAGTTTGTATCTTGCTATCCACAGCCATAATCAATAGCTTTGTTTAGTTTGTTCTAAATATCCTTAGCTTCTATAATAGAATCATTTTTAATTTATACACCTACTTACTTCATTTTATCATGTCCCCATAAATATGGGTATTACTGAACCACTTAATGTATCGCGGTGGTGGTGCTGCAGTAGCGTTGTCGCCTCACAGTAAGACACTGTCCGGTTCGATTCTCAGCTAGAGCGTCTTCTGCGTGGAGACATGCATGAATGGGCATACCTTCGTTGAAGGTTGTGCATCAGGGCTGGCAACTCGGCACATAAAAATCTACTGCCAATCATTAGCGGACCAGAGTTCCGCTGTGGCAACCCCTAACCGGGAAAAGCTGAAAGACACAACAACTGAACCACTTAATGTGTGGGTACATAAAGTACTGCTATCCTTTGGTTTATATTCAATTATTTTATATCCTGAAAAATACCCACATTTTTTTCAGAATGTTCCACAACATTGTAATGTGCTTTTCTGGATTTATCAAGTGCAAAACAATATCAGCTGTGAATAAAGCTAACCTTTCTTGATTAACATGCTAATAATAATGTCCTTTTCTTTGCCAATGGCTCTAAATGTAAAGCAAATAACAAGAAGGAAAGAGGAGAGCCTTGCCTGTTTTCTCTGTTCAAATACAGATTGTCAGAGAGGAACCCTCCCACCCTAATTCCTGCCGTCAGCCCTTCATATATCTTCCAAATTAACCCTATTATTCTATCATGGAGTGCAAATGCTGCCATTGCCCTACTCATAAAACCTCTGCTAACTCAACAACAATAGTAACATTTTCTTATACTCTGTTTCTCTCTAGATCATCAGTGTTCTATTAATGTTATCAAATGTTTGCCTCCCCTCCATAAAAAACACAATGATCGACATCTGTCAATTTTGGTAATACCACTGCCATTTTAATCTCCAAACCCTTACTGTCACCACTCTTTTATGTAACTAGCCATAATGCAGGAACTTCTTCACAATTTCTGTCAGACTATCGAACTATTTGATCGAAAGTTTGTTTGTTTAAAGAATATCTCCTCTTCACTACCATCTCTGTCTCCCTTTTACCTTGACCTCCTGAATACTCCTTCATAATATGTAGTCATCTTCAACTTATAACTACTTTACTGTCCCCTACTCAATATATATTTTCTGCTTCCATTTGAAAGTAAGTAGACTCTTAAAAGCTTGATATTAGCTAATATTTTACTGTATTCTTAATTTAGCTGTCCTGTTTTCATTACCTGTCATATCATTACAATTCTATGTATGTTCATTTACTATTCTGTGTATGTACATTTACTATTCTATGTACATTTTTTATTTTTAACTGTTTTATCATCAGTCTATGTATGCATGTATGTACATTTATTTTGTAAATCTTGTATAACTGACTTCTACTGATTCTGTAAAATGGAACATTTCTCCCTGGGCCTCCACTGAAAAATTGGATTTGTTCAAAGTCAAACCTTCCCAGTAAACAAAAGTAATAAATGAATAAATATATACATTTTCTTAGCTGGTATAGGCATTAACACTTTATAATCATAGTTTAAAATTGAAACGGGACTGTATGAAGCTGTGTCTGAAAGGTCTTTATCCTATTTGGGTAATACAGCCGCTAGAGCTTTCTTTCTAGATGCTGGTCCCCCCCCCCCCCCACACACACACACACACATCCCTTTGAAAATATTGTTAAACAAAGCAAATCGTTATCATTTTCTTCACTGCTAATTTTCAAAATTCCACACGAATACCATCTGTTCTTGGAAACTTCCATGTTGATAGGTTCACAGGTAAGTACTAGGCTATCTGCCCGAGGGCATCTATAAGCCTAGCCAGAATGTGTTGGCTTTTGCCGCCCCCTTAGATTAGTTCCCTGTGCCTCTGTCCAGCAGAGCCATTAGTTCTCTCTGCCTCTGTCCAGCAGAGCCACTGCAGTGATCCCCGGGGTAAATTTTCTGTTTCCCATCCACTCGTCAAGGTTTCTCTTGAAGAGTGTTAGCGAGGGGCTCTGCCTAATGTAGATTGGAATCCTGTTCTAAAGCATGGGGAGTCTCTGGGACAGGAATCTAGCCCTCCAACACATTCTATTTATTGTTGTGGTGAGGTATAGATCCCTAGAGCATGTGGCTCTCAGGGATTTGTTTTTTTTTTTTTTTTAGGTGTAGTGTGTCCATCAATTCTGGGTTGGACATGGCCTTCTATGTCAGGCAGAGATCACCTCTGAGTAAGCGGTATGTAACCGAGTACAGCTGGAGTTTCTTCAGTTGGGCTGCATAGGGCATCTGTTTGAGGCCAGTAATCCTCTTGGTGAGGTACTTCTGTGGTATTTCCAGCTGTTGCAGGTGTCTTGTAAGGTACATCCCAAATGGGGCATTGTACTCTATGATCGGTCTGATGAGTGATGAGTAGTGGGGTACAATAAACTCTTTTGTTTTAGATGCAAACCCTTTTGTGATTAGGTGGGCCACATAGAAGGATTTTCTAACCACCTTGGCAATATGATTATCAAAGGAGAGATTACTATCTACTTGAGTCCCCAAATCCCTTATTACATTTTCTGTATTTAGGGGACTACCACGTATGTGGTAGTTCACGGGTACTTTGTTTTTTTCCAAAGGGGACGACTATGCACTTTTTGGCATTTAGCTTGAGGCCATGACTTTGACACCAGGTATCCGTCTCAGTGAAACCCTTCTGGAGGATGTCTGTATCAGCTGGAGAGTCAATTATGGCCCCCAGTTTGCAGTCATCTGTGAACTTGGTCAGCCATAGTCCTCCTGTGCTTGCCTGTAACTCTGAGAAGTATATACTGAACAGGAGGGGTCCAAGCACTGAGCCCTGGGGAAAGCCACTTGTAACCAGTTTAGAGTTCGACCTAGAGCCTGCAACTCTCACTGTGTGGGTTCTATCCATGAGCCAATTGGTAACCCATCTCGTGACATAGGGGTTTATGTTCAGGTTGGTGAGCTTGTCTATAATACCAGAATGGGGAATGGTGTCGAAAGCCTTTGCGAGGTCCAGGTAGGCTGTGTGGACCTCCTTTCCCTCATCTACAGCCTTGGTAGCTGTCTCAAAGAAGTCCACCAGTTTTAGCAGGCATGATCTGCCCTTAACAAAGCCAAACTGGGTAGGGTCCAATGTTTGGAGGTTCCCAATGTCTCTGTTAATGAGTTTCCTGATGATGCGCTCCATAGCCTTGCAGACTAAGCTAGTCAGGCTTATAGGGTGATAGTTCCCGGGGTCCGTTGTGGCTCCACCTTTGTGTAGCGGGATAACTGTTGCTGTGTGTCACTCTATGGGTATGTAGCCTGTAGAGAGGCTGAGTTTGAACAGTGTGTTTAGGTGAGGGGTTAGTTCATTTTGGAGTTCGTGTAAGAGACAACCTGGGACACCATCTGGTCCCATTGAAGCTGTGTTTTTTGCTTTGGATAGGGCTGTTTTAACCTGTGTGTGTCAGTGATTGCCAGGGCTCTACATTCTTCTGGTATGGTTATGGGCCCTTTAGGGGGTGAGAGGGGGGTGAAGTTTGCACTAAACCTGTCTGCCAGAATGTTAGCAATATCAGTCGGCTCAGTGTATTTTGTGCCATTCTGCACTAACTCAGAGCAGATCTGAGAGTCTCCACTTAGATTCTTGACATAGCTGAAGAACACTTTGTTATTATCTTTGGAGTCCTAGACAATTTTTCTTTCAAAGCTAGCCTTGGATGATTTTATGAGGGATCATAGTTTCTTGCTGATACTGATCAGGGATGTCTTTCCTTCTTGGAATTTTACTGTTTTCTGTACTAGTTTCCTCCTTCTATTGTATAGCTTGTTTATGGCAGGGGTCCACCAGACTGGTTTCCTTTTCTTGGAGGAGTGAGTCTTGGTTTTGCTTGGGATAGCACGATCCATGCATTCTTGCAGGTGCTCATAGATTGCTTTTGTAAGGGATTCAGCAGCTTGGACAGCATTGTCCTTTAGCATGGGGGCTGTGAACCTTTCCACCTTGGTCTTGAGTAATGTGAAGTTTGCTTTTAAAAAGTTTTTCACGGTGGTTTCCTTGATTGGGGGTGGGGGTGGAATGTGGATATCCAGAGAGATTAGTCTATAGTCTAATATAACCAGCGAGGGGTTGACCTCTGGTGTGGAACACCGGTCGCCCATGTTGGTGATGACCAGGTCCAATATGTTGTCACCTCTGCATTGAGCAAGGGGAGGTAGTACTTGAGTAGTTCTTCCAGTTAATGTTTGGGTAATTGAAAAAACCCAATATTAGGGTGTTTGGTAGGACCTTCATATTTTCCAGTGTCTCCAGAAACGCAGAATGGGTTTCCTTGGTCATGGTGGATGATCTATAGCAAATTACAATTTCAACTGCAGTTTTGCCTGTTGTTAGTTACACATGGATGATCTCTGAGGCATCGTGCTGCACCACTAACCTGGAGGTGTGGGTATCCTTGATGAATATGGATATACTCCCACCTTTTGTGTTTCGGTCCGGGTTCTGTGGCCGAAAAGTATAGTATGAGTTATAGCATGGTAGTGCTGGGGTGCTCTCTGGAGCCTTAAATCAGGTTTCTGTTACTGCACAGATATCGATGTTCTCCATACTGAGGAGTGCCTCAAGTGCATGCATTTTGAGGTTTAGACTTCTGGCGTTGAGTAGCATTACCCTCAGTTTTTGGTTACTTGTGCTATTTATGGTGGTGGGTTTGTCTTTTGAGCCTTGCCTAAAAAAGGCACTATGGGGGGGGGGGGCAAAAGCCTTGGCCAGTATTTGAAAGCCTAAGGGTGACAGGTGCAAGCCATCTCTTGCAAAGCAATGTGGCTTGTCGAGCATGTCATCCCAGGTGGACAGATACCGGATCCCCTTTGAATGACACCAGAAACTTAGCCAATTGTTGAAACTGATCATTTTTTCTTTATACTGTGGCATCATTCTTGGTGAGGGCAGGATGCTACTCAGGGTCAGATTCATACAAGCCTGGGCTATGTGATCAGAGTGCTCTTCCATGTCTCTTTTCATGTAGTCCAGGGAGGTACGTCTCAGGTCATTCACACCAACATGGACAATGATAGAGTCGTATTTGTACTTGTTCTGGAGCAACCTGAGTGCTTGTGTTGCCTTAAGGGCTGTGATTGCATGGCACACTGATTATGTGAAGTATGTGTTTCATGGTTTGTGATGGGGTGTGGAGGTTGCTTGGATGTCTTTTTTGGAGGTCTCTGTTGCTTTTGCAGATTTTTATTTAGAGCCTCCGAGTATGTTTTTGTGTATTTATGTGTGTTATTTGCCGGTGTTGGTTTAATAGGTCTATGTGAGACTGGTGGTGTGCTGCAAGTATTTCCCTTCTCCTCTTGACTGTCAGTTCCAGTCTTGGGTGAGAGAGCTTTGCCTCCAGTTTGGCTGTATAATTGCATCTCTCGCATATATTAGTGTTTGGTGGTAGGAGGAGAGGGTTGTCTGTGTACATGAGGCAGTTGTAACATTGCCTCAAAATGCCTAGATTCACCAGTTGGACTGGAGAGTACACCTGAAACTGCCCTTTGGACATGCCTAAATAGGTATAGTGAGCTGTTTTACTGACTGGCTGGTAGGGATGAATAGAGAGCCTTGTCCTTCTGGACAGTATAGGGGGGTCTAGTACTAGGGTTAATTAGTGCTTGCTATGAGTTTTGAGCAAGTGCCGGGATGTGAAATGAATGGTTTAAGTGCTTAAGTTGAAAGTTTGTCTAGTTCCAAGGGAAAAACTGAAGAGTAGACTTCGTGGAGCCGGAATAGTTTAACCCTAGCTAACCAGCACTGCCGGGGTGCAAAACCATGCAAATGAGGTTTTTATAGCAGGGAAATGAAAGAGAGAGAAATTAGCCCAAAATGGCCAATAAACTACTAACTTCTGGGCTGAAACCACTCCTCCAGGGACAGATAGGCTGCTTAAAGCTCCCCTGTCTCACAGGTGAACAGAGAAACTTCCTTCTATCCAAGTAAGGTATGGGCAACACAGAAACTTATAACACAGCCCTGAATTCAGGAATAACCTGAAAACTGAACTATACTAGTTCAGGAAGGCGGGAAACAAGTATATATATATATTTTTTTTTTAAGGAAATAAAGCAGATACAATAAAAAAAAAACACTTTAAATGCACATAAATGGCTATCACACTTTAGTGTGTAGCCTACAACAGTTAAACAGATTATTTAAACACAAAAATGACTTAGTGCAAGTGCAGGCAGCAAATAAGTACAATATGTAGCAGAAACAAGCTTTTTAAATCACAAAAACGCTAAAAAATTGGCGTTTTATGCGGAAATAATTAAAGACAGCAAGAAAATGCAAAAAAATGATACTTAATCACTCCAAAGTCTCTCTTTTGTCTCTCTGCTGCTGTAGAACTCTGCATGACACCTGGCAGGCACTTGCTGAGCCGAATACAAGTGCAAAACAATGCACAAATGTGTTTTTTATAGCAGGGAAATGAAAGAGATAGAAATTAGCCCAAACTGGCCAATAAACTACTAACCTCTGGGCTACAGCAAACAAGGCACACAAATTTCAGAAAGAAACAGTTCAAATAAGCAGGCACAATAAGCCTTTAACAATAAATTCACAGCTCAGAAGGGCAGAATCTAGCCTCTCCTCCCACAAGAGTGCAGACCACAAACATTCTTAATGTAAAATAACTGGCCTGAAGCCCAAGTGCTTAAGCCAGAACTAATGCACTTTTAGAATAACAGACACTGAGCCCTCAATCAGCAGTTCCTAACTTAGAAGGATGTAAGCTACCTGTCCTGCCACAACAATGCAGACCACAAACCTTCTTAATGTAAAATAACTGGTCTGAAGCCCAAGTGCTTAAACCAAAAGGCTTAGAATAACAGTTACAGTTTAATCGGGCTACTACCAAGCAGTAATAACTGTAGCAGAATAATACAAGTGAGTACTTTTAAGAAGAAGCACAAGCAAAATAAAGTAATAAAGTGGGAAGAAACACAATTACAATAAAAGCAGAAGAAATATGATTACAGTAAAAGCAGATGAATAAAGTGCAATTTGTTATAACAATAGAAAATGAGAAAACTGATTTAAACAAATTACCCAATTAACCAGTAAAAAATACTCAAAACTGAGTCCTGTTCCAGCAGTCTGCAATCAGACAAGTTCTAACCGCAGACTCGTGGCACTAGGGTGCAGGGGAACCTTCTCCAAAAAAGATGGCCTGGATTAGTGCTCAAGTTACACAAACAAAGCTAGATTCAGCAGGCCTGAATCTAGTCTATGCTACAGCAGACAAGGTGCACCAATATCAGAAAAACAGTTCAAATAAGCAGGCAAAGTAGGCCTTTAACCAGAAATTCCCAGCTCAGAAGGGCAGAATCTAGCCTCTCTTCCCACAAGAGTGCAGACCACAAACCTTCTTAATGTAAAATAACTGGCCTGGAGCCCAAGTGCTTAAACCAGAACTAATGCACTTTTAGAATAACAGACACTGAGCCTTCAATCAGCAATTCCCAACTTAGAAGGATGTAAGCTACCTGTCCTGCTACAACAGTGCAGACCACAAACCTTCTTAATGTAAAACAACTGGTCTAAAGCCCAAGTGCTTTAACCAAAAGACTTAGAATAACAGTTACAATTTAATCAGTCTACTACCAAGCAGTAATAAATGCAGCAGAATAAACACAAATGAGTACTTTTAAGAAGAGGCAAAAGCAAAATAAGGTAATAAAGTAGGAAGAAACACAAATACAGTAAAAGCTGATAGAGTGCACATTTGTTTTTATATAACAATAGAAAACAAGCAAACTGATTTAAACAAATTACCCAATTAACCAGTAAAAAACCTCAGAACTGAGCCCTGTTTCAGCAGTCTTCAATCAGACAAGTTCAGGGCCTGTGGGTATGCCTACTCAGATGTTCTCTCTGTATTAGGCAGGATGAGCTAATGAGACTAGACTAGGATAGAGCTGGGATAGAGCTGAACAGATGGGAATGGTAGGAGTGTCTGAAATCAAAATATGATCTCACTGTACTCTGTTGAGTGAGCAAATGAGATGGGCACAGGAGGAGTGTCCAAACACAAATTTACAGGATGGGTAGTCAATTCCAAATCCACCAAGATTAATACCACAACAAGAACAGGGAAGGGTGCATGGGAAAACTAACTGCAGACAGAGAGAGAGCTCATAATTTTCAGTGAAACAAATAAATAAGCAGATAAATGCAGTACTATTTTACCTAATATTCAATGAAACAATAAAATAGAAAAAATAAAATGCAGTACTATCTTATAACACTGCGAGTTTGTACTTATCTCAGCTTGTAATAAAGTTGATGTAGGTATGTAACAGCTAACCAAACAGCTCAAGTATGCAGCTATTCAGCAGAAATAATTTTAGGGACTAAGATTTAAAGGCACATAGAAACTCTAGGCTAAGACTTCAACACCGAATATCAATGAAGTGAGAAGAATAAACCCACTAACTGCAGACAGAGAGAGAGCTCACAATTTTCAATGAAACAAATAAATAAGCAGATAAATGCAGTACTATGTTTAACAATATTCATTGCAACAATAAAACAGAAAAAAATGCAGTATTATCTTATACACTGCAAGTTTGTACTTATCTCAGCTTGTAATAAAGATGATGTAGGTATGTAACAGCTAACCAAACAGCTCAAGTATGCAGCTATTCAATTATCAGTCATCATTTTTACCTCATCTCTTCCTGTCATGGGCATTACTTGTTCACCCTTATTTGCCTCTTACCTTGGCATAACTAAGTCTTCCATAAAATGTCCATATGTGTCTTTTGTTGGTTTCCACAATCTTCTGTTTTATACAAATTTTCATTAAATATTCAAAATATTTCTTAACGTCTCTGTTGGATCACTTGTTATTTTTCCTGCTATCATCTCTTTAAGTTTGGAACAACCCTTTCTATTTTCTGCTACCTAAGTCATTGTGCTAAAACTTTTTGTGCTCTAGAGTTGTGATAAAAATAGCTGCTTAACAGCAACCTTTCTAAACTCATGGATATTATCCAAAAAATCCTCCCTTATCTTCCGTTTAGTACTTTGCAGTTGCTGCTCTTCTTGTTCTGTGAGATTCCCCCCTTATTTTGAAAATTTAAACTGTAATTCATTGGTATGAGCCTGAGTGTCGAAATTTCATGCAGTGATATGCGCTTTTTCCTCTCTGTTGATCTGTATGACAATAAAGTTTACTTCGACATTGACTTTGACTTTAAACTTTGTCAGTCCCTCTAATTCATATTACTCTTTCCCATATCACTTTCTTATTTCTACCATGTTTTTAAACTCAGTTTTCATTTTATTTCATTCTCTAGATATCTCTTCTGAAAGAATTTCTATCTTCCCTAATAGCTCCGAAATAATTACCATTACCCTCTCCTTAAATTCTTCTCTCTTTAGCCACAAAGTAAAAGCCTTGATGCCATTGTCAATATAGGAATCAAACAGCATGTATGCAAGGTGGATCAGAAAAGTGAAGTATAAAGAACTGGAGAGTAACTGCAGGCAAGTAAGACATGCAGTGACATTCTCAGAAGTGCTGTCTGGTCATGGCACAAGTAGTAACTGTGTTATCCACATCATACAGTTCAACAACTCACTCAGAGTTCCAGAATATGGCTTATATATTTATCATTTATGATTATTTCTTTACAATTGTTACCAAGAAAGTTCAACTGAGTCTAAATTATTCGTTTTCAGAGGAGGCCCAGGAGAAAAGTTTCAGAAAACAACAGAAAGAAAAATACAAACATAATTCATTTAAAGAAATATACGACAGAACTATATACAATATAAAATCAAGTACAACTTAGCATGAAAACATCAAAAGAACAAGAGAACTGAAATCAATATAAAATCAAGTATACTTTAATTTAAATATATGCATTACAAAGTAGGTCAAGGTAGGATCATATGTTATTAATGAGAAAATAGTTTCTAGTTTAAAATATTAGTTATAGCAAGAAAAATAATAGATTAAGGGTGTATAGATATTCTAAAGTACTACAAATAGTAACAAAAAAGGTTAGACTAGAGAGAGAGAGAGAGAGATAAAAGGAAATTAAGTATGATATCACAGTTAAGGTGTTATATTAATGTGAGATGATTATGTGAAAAAAAGGGGGTTAGAAGGAAGGGATACAGAGAGAAACTAAGGACCTTTGGAAGTAAAAGGAAAGAAGGACATATATAAATTTGAAATGAAAAGGGGGGAGAGAAAAGAGAGGGGAAAATAAAGTGAAGTACAGAGCTAATGAATTAAAAATTAACTAAGATTAGCTGAGGGGGAAATAGCTAGATAGGTATAAAGGTAAAAGGAATATCAGAGTAAAGATTATATGGAAAGGAAAAAAGGGAAAGAGAAGAATGGAATTATTTTATCCTGATTTGGAGCAGGAGCAGGTACATGATGTACTTAAAAATTATTTTAATGCATTTTTAAATTTTTGATGGTTAGGCTTAAGTCTGATATTAGTAGAAAGATTGTTCCAGGCTTTTGCTACTAAAAATTAGTATAAGCTTTCTCTAGCTGTTTCTTTAGGGGGTGGAGGTATGCAGTGTGAGAAGTTGTTTGCCTTCTGATCATAAAGATCTCATAGGAGTATAGGTGAGAAGAAATGTGAGTAGGGCTGGGCATGCAGTGGACCTGTAGATAATGTTGTGGGCAGTTAGAAGTTGCAGATAAGTTATAGGATGTGTCAAGCCAACTAAAAGACTGAAGAGGAATAAAGTGGTGGGTGTAATGTATGTAATTAGTTGCAAATTTAACTATTATAGCAAGATTCAAGTTTTGATTTAAGTGAGATTTGGAGGCTGGTGAGAACAGGAGCTCCATAGAAGAGGTGAGGGAAAGTAAGAGATAGGTACTGGCTACTGCGAGTCTGGTTGATCTTTGTAGATAAGGTTTATTTCTAAACAGCATCCTGGCATTTGGTGTTTTTTTAATGTTGTTCTGGATGTAGAAATTACATTTTAAATTGTCATCAGTTGCACACCTAGGAGTTTGCTGACTGGAACAACTTCAACTAATGTGTTGCTTTGGGAGTGGATTGTAAAAACAATTTATCAACATACCTTATTTTAGGGGGTAAAGAGAAAGAGTTTGGTCTTTTTGGGGTTGAGTTACAGTTGGGAGCCATTAAGCCATGTTTCTAGACAGAAGGCTTCCTGGGTTATTTGTTGTAGGTGGGACAGACTGCTTGAGGAGCAGATAATAGTGCCATCTGCATACTGAATTAGAGAGCTTTGACAGGAGTATGTATGGAGATTATTGTTAAAGATATTAAAAAGGATAGGATCTTCGAGGATACCAGTGATTATAGGATTAGTGGGAGCCTTTACATCTTGCACATTGTTGTCTGTTGTTGGGTAGCTAGAGAACCAGTTAATAGAGGAAGAGGAGAGACAGAGATCAGTGAGCCACTAAAGGCATTTAGTGTGACAAACAGTATTGAAAGCTTTTCAGAGGTCTATGAATAGTGAGGAAACAATTTTTCCAGAGCTTCTATTTCTGTTTACAGTATCCATGAAGGAAAGTAGGGTTCTTGTGATACTGTGGGCAGACCTGAAGCCATGTTGAGTGGAGGTTAGAAGCTCATTTTGGAGAAGATGCTTGAAAAGTTGCTGATGCACACATTGCTGTAATATTTTAGAGAGGGTGTAAAATGGCAAGAGATCAAAAAAAATTATATTTCAGTGGAGTTGCCTCCTTTATGCAATGGAAATAAATTACTTTTTCCATAATGTTGGGGCATATGTTTCAAAGATTGATCTGTTGATAAGAACGCTGACTGGGTAAGCTGTAGTTTATGCTTCTAGTTTGAGATATTTGGCAGGAAGGTTGTCTGCTGAGGCTGAGATGTGTTTCAGCTTAGTTAATAGTTTTTTATATGATTTGTAGAGACAGGTTGTAGAGAAAAATTTGGAGTATTTGTTGTAATATGTAGAGTGGTAGTTGTTTGGAGAGAGGATAGTAAAGAATTTGGAAATATGTAAGAAGGGGAAATGTTGCATGAGAAGTGTCAAGAGACTGACGATTTAAGGTCATTTGTGAGTTAGATTTTAAAGTGGTTAGATAGGTTATACCATCAATGAAGTATGAATTAAAAATATTTGCAGTTTGAAGAGGTGATTTATCTGGATGGAAGTTAGGGCTGGTTTTCATTCCAGGACTGAGTAGTGAGTCAATGGTTGCCAGGACTTCTTAGGGTTAGTTTTCTTCACAGGTTACAGTTCAGTGTATAAGTAATTTTTTGTCTTTAGTAACTTGCTTTTTAACCTGATTACAGAAGTGCCTAAAGTCTTCAAGATTAGAAATGTTTATATATGTATATATATATATATATATATATATGTGTGTGTGTGTGTGTGTGTGTGTGTGTATATTTTTTGTTTAGCCATAGTTCCATGCTTTATTCCTAAGTGACATTAGATGTTTTGTAGGCTTTGTTAACCATGGAGCATGGCTGTTTTTATTATTTTTGAGTGAAGGGGAACAGAGCCACTCATCATGTTTAGGAATGTACTATTAAAATGATTTGCAGCATCTTCTAGAAGTAGGATCTGTAGCACAGTCCAGTTTATAGATTAGTAGTGTATTAAGAAAGAAGTCACAGTTGAATTTGGTCATTTTGTATTGATGTTCTTTGGAGATGTGGGGAGTATTCCTATACGTATTAGTTGGTATAGGGTCTCATGGTACAGGGGAGGGTGGCAGACAAGTAAACTTTACTAAGGTCAGAGACCAGGCTCCAATCAGTATTGATCCATGTGGCAGCTGTCATATCTAGTTGGTGTTGTAATGAGTTAGGAGAAGCCATAGAGATTTATGCTGTTTGTTGAGAAGTCATATGTTAGGTTTTCCCTGTTTGTACTGACATCTCCTAAGATAATGGTTTCATTTGAAATTGTAGTGCACATCAAGGATAGGATATCCTGTAGTACTGGGACATTTTGACCCTGGAGATATAAATGACTGTTAAACATAGGCTTTAAGTATTATTTACTTTTCAGAGGGTGATAAGTAGTTCAGTATTTTTGAAAGCTGGGATAGGTTTTGAGTAAGGAGTAAAGTTATGGTGGTTAGAGTGGAACAATGCCATGCCACCAGCTTTTTTTATGAGTTCTAGCTGCTCTTATTATGCTATAGCCAGAGTTACAATTTTGGAATCCTTTATATGGGTTTAAACCATGTTTCTATGACTAAGACATGTGAAGTTTGTTATGCAATACTGGCTTGAAAATCAGGTATTTTATTGCAGATACTTTGAAAGTTAGTTGTTACTAAGTTTAATTTTTTTGGGTTTGGGATATGGTAGTTAGTGGAGGAGAATGATCTGGGTTTGGATGTATGACCCCAGAGAGAAGAATAAGAGAGAAGTGAGTAGACGACTGACTTATAAAATCAGAGTGTTTTTATGAAGATGTGAAACTTAATAGAGAAGGTATGGAATTATGTTGCAAGAGTTTGATTTTTGATATGTTTAAAGAGGTAGTATTATATATGCTAGGAGAGATATTGGAGTAACCTGAAGTATATTTAGAAGCAGGTGAAGACGGAGTAACAGTACTGTTATATGTGTATGATAGTAGATTGTTAATGGAAGTTAAATATGAGAAGATAGAAAGGGATAATAGCAGATAGAAAAGAATGAGGAATGTTCTTTGTGAGTGGGACAGTGTAATACAAATTAGACTGGAAAGAGTTGAAGGTATAGAGAAAGTATAAGCACTTAAACAGTAAAGAAATAAGGAAGAGGAAGTATTAGTAGTTAAAAGAAGGATGTTTAGGTATAGTTGTGAATAGTTAGGGTATAAGATAAGTATTAGAACAGATAGAAAAATTATGAGGGGTGGAGCAAGGGAAGTATAACTGTAGGAGTAGAGGGGTGGGTGGGAATTGTGGGTAGGATAACTGAGTGGAGTGAGCCCAGGCAACGAAGATGAATGGAGTAGGTTACACCAGGCCACAAAAGTGAGTACAGAGAAAGCCAATCAGTTATGGCTTGAATATACTTAGTATATTACTGTTGAGTCAGTTGCTATTATAATCTGTATGAGATTGAAGAACTATAATAACTTAAGCAGAATTTTATAATTATCACTAACCTAGGCTATACTGTCAGCTAAGCAGACGCTATTTTTATGAGCTTAGAATAATGTAGGACTTACAAAAATATCTATAAGTTCTGTTCTTGACTGGGAGTGAAGTTTATTAAAATGCATGTGTTTGAAATGTATAGCAGAGTTATAGAAGGAAGGAACAGGTTGCAAAACAGAAAGATTACAGTTTAAAATCTAAAACAAAGGATAATTGAGTGTAGTTTTTTTGTACTATAAAATAGGCCTGTCGAGAGAGGGTCAGTTAAACTTAGTGAATATGAGCTATTAAAAGAACTTGGACTATTTGTCAACATCCCTTTGCTGTGTGCCAATCAGTTTGATTTAGTAAGTTAATACAGGCTTTAGTATTCTATATTTAGCTATATATATCAGACATCAGTCAGAAAAAGTGACCTATAGTGAGGTAAAATATACATTTAATAAATGGAGTGTGCTTTCTTATATCCTTGGTTGTAATAGGTCCTCAGGGTCAGGATTCTGATTTTTCTTTGTAGTGTATTGCAGAGAGATGGGTCATTTCATTAAGGACTTGAGATTTTTTGGGGGCAGATGTGGGTCTATACTGGCATGCTTCTTTGCCTGAGCTGGGAAGCAGAATCCAAGTTGATACATTTAGGGCTTTCATTAACATTTAAACTAGCTAAGGGAAAGGCATAATAAAGCATCTATGAAACTCTTAATCCCACCCTTAAAACATCAGGGTAGTTAGTTAAATAAATCCCAGCTGTGGGAAAAAAATTCAAGAAGACAAAGACAGTATATGGATCGGTAAGAGAAAAGGGGATTTCAAAAGAAAATTGGAAATAAATGAATATTAATGCTTATAGTACATAATAAGTTATCTAAGCTGGCATAATTAATGGAAAATAATATCGTAATATTAGGCAGTAATGAAGTGAATATATCCAAGTATGTAATTTAAAATAAGTATGTTCAGTGAACATATAATCCCACCCACCACTTCCAATTTCTGTATGATGGACCTGTCTACAGGTTCACAATCTGCACCATTTCTTCCACTTTATGTAACAATATGGGTTTTAAATCTATACCATTGGCACCTACTACTATGCAAAGGATATCTGGCCTTAACAGTGTGCAGAAAATTTGTACTGCATCTTCAGGTAATAGTCAACATGTGCCACTCCAAATAACCTTTAGACTAACCTTATTCAGAGTTATAATTACTGGCTCACCAGGATCTCACCCACGTTTTGTCCAGCCCAGTGCTTTCCAGTTGTACGTTACCAACCCTAAATGAAAACATGCCCAATATTAATTCTGCAAAAGTGTGCATACATGCACAAACATGCATGAGCATGCACATGCAGACCCACTCTGTGTGTTTTCTGCAACGGTTTAATGATACGTTGCCAGTACCGACACCCACTTTCCTGCCCTTATGATAATTTTGCTGCCAGCTAGACCACTTGTAGCACATCTAGAATATCTACTCTTTACTTTTAATATAAAATAAACATTAAATAGTGGTATAGTAGCAAGAGCTTGAACTGTAAGATTTTAAAAGGTAGAAACCAAGAATTAAATTCGGTATACATGCCATTAACTTAATAAACCACCAGCCACAAACATTTAAAATAAATAAAAAAAAAATTACTTGAAATAAATAAAAGTAAGCAATACACTTTGTAAAATTAAACACACAAGTAGCTATAAACCTGTGCAAAGAAAATACAAAATAAATGTATTTAAACAGATTGATTATAGAACTATCAGCTTACCTAAACATATCCCTACCAGTAGCTAAAGATATACTTGATATTCTACTAACCTCTGATTTGTAAATCCAGACAGTAGTTGCATTGTTTCACAAGCAAATAGATTCCAGCGACCAGCTTACACAGTTCGGACATAAGCTAGTAACTAACTGGGCAACAGTGTTTTCTATCTACTTAACCATTTCAGGTAATATTTCCTGATTGTCTTCAGTGTGAATGATGCTTTTCTTGTTTTTGCAGTTCTTAACATGGGGGTGTCCAAATAAGGTAATGCATTCTTTGAGGTTTTAAACCTCTTGACCAAACTATTTGTTTGTGGGTGGTACAGAGTAGTTTTTAATTGCTTTATCCCACAGCACTTCCACAAACAAGCTATCAGGTCTCACATGAAGTTAGACTGTCTGTCCATGAATATTTCCAAGGAAAAAGCCACCCTGTTAAAAACTTCTAGCACCACCTTTAACACCCTTTCTTCCTCATTAGAATGCAAGGCCACCTCCTCAGAGTGCCTAGGAAAATAATCTACCACTGTCAAAATATACTTGTTACCTGTGCTGCCTAGACTACTAAGAGATTCACAGTGTACATATCTACCATCTGAAATTGCTCTTCAGTAATAGGCAACTGTACCAAAGCAACCTTAACTTTGTCTCCTGTCTTACTAACCTTTTGAAATTGCTGACATGGCTTACAGAATGTTCTCACTTAGTTATTTTGCAATGCCAACCAAATCCAGTGGTGTGGAGGGATAAAATTCTGAATATAGCCCATGTAATCGAAGTCTGATTCGCATCTTAGATGCTGAATGGAGCTGGAAAAAAGAGAAAGAATAAAGGGGTAGAACTCACTCATCTCTCTGTGTGGGAAGGAGTGTGTACTTGGGGGTACACTCACACAATCACAAAGTACCATTCTCAGTGGAGACTGGGAGAAGCTGCCTGCACTAACTTGCTGGGAAGGGACAAAGATTACCTGTCTAGCTTACACACTTTTAGGCAGCAACAGACAGCCCGGTGCTGATGCCCATTACAAGTTCCCCTTATGGAAGTGCTGAGTGTACTGATGAAAGAGGGGAACTGGAGTAGTCTTCTTCTCTGGTAATGAAAGTTGACCTACTGCCAACCATGTGACACTCATCAAAGCAATAGGGGGAAAGAGTGGCCTACTTAGGATTCCCAGGCAGGAAGTAACTTAGGAATGCCTGGCTCACACACCCAATAGAACAATGGGCCAAATGGGAGAAAGTAGAAGAGACATCAAGCAGTTTCAATGGGGGATAAAAAAATGTCTTTTAGAAAGTCTGGATAATAAAATATTTACATAGTCCTTTTTGTGCGCATTTTTGCAAGTGTCCTGAAAAAGGAATATTATGGCCTATGACTACTTAATTTTGTAGCACTTCTCCCTCTTGGTCCCTTAAGGAACCCAGTCTCTGCACAGTAACTACTTGTCCCAGTATGCATGCTCCCCTTGCCTTTGAGAATCAGCAACCTCTTTGGCTACCTCCCTTAAGATCTGCAACATGGACTCTGAGAGCTGTGCCTGTCTCAGCTTCCTGTCTGCAAGCCTTTCCAGTTCCGCGTCTAATAGAAGTCTACAGTTTTTTCAACAGTTGTGTCTCAGACTTTGACTTAACTGTTGCCAACAATGTCTTGCCTTGAAGTAACCCTTCCGGAGGAAGTCCAGTATAGTTTGACAACTGTGTCTCAGGTTCAGGCTTTCTTCTATTACTTAGCTATTTTCTTGTACTAACCACATTACTAGCCTCTGTTGAAGATGTGGGCATCAGCTAGTTCTGCCCCATTGCTATCTTATCCTTGTGATTGTCTCACTATCTGGCTGTGTGCAATTGCATGTATGCAAGTTACTCTATCATCAAAATCATTACCTAGTAGAACATATTTTGGGAAACCATCACACACAGCTACCTGCCTGACTCCCTGCTTTTCTCTCCAGTTCTAAGTAACCTTGGCTAATGGCACCTGAAAAGGTGTCCCCCCTTGGCCTTAATTGTAATGGACTGCCCAGACAAGTGATACCCCTCTCTGACAGCTGCAGGCTTAACAATAATTAATGTCTGATGCATTATCTCTTGTAGCAATGGTTTCTTTACCCTTTACCAAAATAGGGTACAGGCACCTGTGATAATCTGGAGTAGTTGTAGTTTCAAGATAATGTACCACTTCCATAGTAATACATCTGTTGGCTCTCCTTGTGTGCCTTTTTCCCCACTCTGTCCCTTCAGACATTAGATGGTTATAATGAAAACATTTTATCCCAAGAACTTAACATGTATTCAAGCATCATGTTTGTCTGTGGAAATTGCAGTGAAAGGTTAAACTAAAATAAGTTCCCTTATATCCATGTGTAGTGCTGGTTGCCACTTTCATTTGCAGTTCTGTCCTGTTGGCTAAATAGAGCTTCATTCTGCAGAAGTGTTACACTTCCAGGCTATTAACTGCATTCTGATGTGCTTAGACAAACTACTGAGTGCTTGTTTCCTTATTATAAGGTCTCCCAACATTTCAGAAATAGTAATTTGATAACTAATTATCCACCTATTAAATCAAGTGTTTATTTTTTGCAGTGAAATCACTAACACTGGCACTGCGTTTCTTCTGTGTTCTCTAAACTCCTTCCTATAATATTTCAGAGTAAGTTTAATGCAGGCACATAAACATTTTTTCTTTACAATATTCCATACAACAAAAATGCATTGACTTACCTGAAAGTAGAGGAGTTAAACCTTCACACATTGCCCCTGACCATCTTGATGCAAATAATACACCATTTCAAATACTTAAATAAAACTGTCAAATTCATCCCATCTTATACTGTGGAAATACTATAGTAGTGACTGTGGTTTCCTGGGCTAGGTTTTTACTCCTATCATGCATTCACCTTTCATGAAGGATTACAGATTCCTTCTCATGCTGACACTGCTTTTTTGTTTCTTCTCACACATTTTTCCTCTCTGCAGCTCCTGCATCTCTGTTCTTAATCCCTCTGAAACTCAAGCTGTTCCATTCCCTCAGCTGATTTAGTGCATCTTGTTTCCAACTCCAGTTACAGATATTTCAGCTCATCTGCATTATAATGTCATCCAGGCATGGACCAAGTTGTTTTATTGCATGCTGTCTACTCACTGTTACTACCATTCTGTCACCAAGTTCAGTGGACTGAATACTAGCTGCACCAATAATTGTTATCATCTAATCATTGGCCATACAAGCAGACTGAATTCCATTTAGTTTGCATTTTGAGTCAGCTTCAATAGTGCTATTTTTCATACTACACATAGCTAGCTTCCTCTGAGTATCATAGAGGGATTATGCCCTGGCTATGACCCAGATTACACAGGTTTGATTAGCAGCTCAGACAACTGACAGGAATACGGGGGGGGGGTAGCACCTCTCTTGGGGGAGAGGGTGATAGATCTTGGCTGGCTGTTTCTGTCACGCTGGTGTATTGAGGCAGATGCTGCACACAGCACTGCAAAACTGGTGGTGAGTTAGAAAGGTCATGCTCTACAGTGACCAAGATGGTAATGGTAGTTCCTATGCTTGCAAGTGAAAGACAGTGCATGTGTAGTCATCATGGGAGCAGAGGCAGCACTTGCAGTGATGCAGATGGATACATCACCACTAGAAAGTGGCATTAGAATACATATATGCATAAAGATGCTGTCGTGGCCAGGATGCTGATGAGCTCACAAACCACTTCTGATGCCTGTAGTGATGATGGTGGCTCTCTGCACAAGACTCATGGTGGATCTGAAGGCAAACCCTCAGGTGGGTCTGGAAGGATGGCAATATCCCATTACCAGGGAACTATGGACAGTTTAACCATAGGGGAAGCTTGACAATCAGCAGGCTAGAAGGCAAAAAGATAAAGAAAAAATGCTCTACAAAGCTTATTTTGCCTATTTTCTAGTTGCACTATCTAAGAAATAAAATATCTACAAGGTAAACTGCTGCACATTTACTTTGTGGCTGTAAAGGTACACATACACTGTCTAGAAACAAAATGTTTGCAGGTTATACTACTTTTGTTCACAATACCCACATCACTTCAAACCAATCTGTATGTGATGAATGGGTGGACAGTCTCACCCTCTGACAACAAATTATATGTAATGGACAAACACTATGATCTCGTTATCTGTAAAACTTCAAACAATTACTATGTGATGGTATGGGCTTTAAAGCTGCACTGCTGTCACCAAATCCAATGTGAAGGGTAATTGACCTTAATAGGTATGGTATATGTGCACTGCAGTCTCAGATAATGACTCACACTTACCAGACCTAAATAAGCTTTAGTTGACCAAACTTGAAGTTGAGTTATGATCCCTGGCTCCCCAGAATCACACACCTCTTGCTTCCAGCTAAGTGCCTTCCACTCCTCCCAACAATATGTGAACATTTATCCAAGATTATTTCTACACAGAGGCACTTTCAGGCACACTGACACATGTACATGCGCACGCGCACACACACAAAACACACACACACACACACACACACACACACACACACACACACACACACACACACACACACACACAATGTTTTCCTGCTAACACTGAAGAAAATACAAGCTTTGGAGGACTATAGTACAGCCAGTGACTCCAGTAATAAAAGGATTATGTCGCTGCTATGAACACTGACAGTGATACTCCCAATTTAACTTGCAGCTGATAGGGTCCACAACATGTATGATATTGTGCAGTGGACACAGCTACACAGACAGGTTAGTTGACATCAAACAGAAATGTACATCTTATTTTGTGTCAAAGAAAAGTACTAACTATAAAAATATGTCTTCAGTAAAGCAACTCAGGTGCCTACAGAAATGTTAAAATCTACTATACCAGGCTGTTAAAACAAAAAAAGGAATGATGATTTGATTGACACAGACAAGGAAATTAAATGCTAGCTAACTCTTAGACTCTCAAAAGAAAGAATCTCTGTGTTGTGGAGCTGACCCTGGAAAACCATCTGAACTATGGAATTCAAAAATAAGACAACATTTTGTTGCAGTTGGGGCTTCAGAAAGCAAGGTAGATGAGAGAAGTCTTTTCTGCAGTGAATGCATTTTTTGTTGATTGATAAGGTAGACATCAAGGCATTACATGGGTGCAATACTGTACTAAGAAATAACTTGCATGGAAAACCTCTGTACTGCTTGGGTTCACTGAATTATCTGATAGATGAGCTCATGTGCAGTTGAGATTTATACTGCAGACCTATTCACTTATATGGAAAAACAGCACTGCAATAATACTGAATAGCAAGCTTAGTATACATTGCCTTCAGATCAAGTCACCATAGTTTATGCTTTCATGTGTGAGCAAAATGGCATTTGTAAGTCTATGGCTTCAGACTGACAAGTGTTCAAAACTATAAATAATGAGTTTGCATGTGGTTTACTTCCTCAAAATGTTAGTTATAGCAGTCACTTTCAAAAAATCGTGAACGTCTCATCTATGGAACAAATTAAAATGTCTCTGATTCTTGAAACTCACTGCTGGCTAGCATTTCTTTTATAAAATTTTAGCTCACTTCGACTGCAATGTATACTTTTAATGTTATAATGTATTTGTTCTGTTGTTGGACTCACCTTTAAAGTTTCACACTCACTTTTGCTGTCACTTTGATACTACATCTTCTGGAAGTGATATCAATGTGTTCCTTCACCTGGGATGGACTTTCACCTCGTCTCACTTTTCAAAGGTGCAATAAATCTGACTCATGAAGTTGTTTGCCCTTTGCATACTCGTCATTTTGACATGTTTATAAATTCTACTTCTTTCCCACAATGAAAATCTTAGTCTTGCCTGATCTGGATAAATCTCATTCTGACATGTCTCTTAAGGGATAACACTGCAGGTAGTTGATCCACAGTACAATCTGGCATAATTCTGAACTGAGGTAGAAATAATAAAACTTTATCTATCACATCTAATGCTGTATTTTACATAACTACTGAATGTGGGTTTCTGCTTACCCATTAGTAGCAGCAAACCTTGATGCACCACCAAAAAGAACAATTAATTTTTTTTGTAATAAAACAATGAAGTTCTTCTGACATGAAGTGATTCTGGTGACTCATAAGAAGCAAAACTCTTCTCATTGTGTTTATTGTAGACTGTGATGTCATTTCAGGCCTACAGAAAGTCTGCAACCATTTTGAACATGCATCAACCACTATCATGAAGACAATTTATGAAAAGACCTCCAAAGTCATTATGTATTCCTTTCTAAACATCTCTGGAAAATTCCCGTAGGTGCACTGATGTAATTCTTGGCACCTTTTGTTCAATTTAACACAGTAGACATCCTTTAAACATATTGTCAATCTCATCATTCCCTCCTGGCTGCCACACAAACTTACACGCTGATTTTTTTTTTTCATTTTAACAGTATTGTATCCAACATGCTGTTCTTCTAGTACCTTTTTTCATTTTCCATTAAATAATGACCGGTACCACAAAGAATACAGTTTCCATCCCAAAGCATTATGCTGTTAACAAATCTACATTAGTTCTGCTTCTGTCTCTCATGCACACCACTATTTCATCTTTCAATAGAATTTTTTGAAATGTATCTTCTGTATAAACCATTATATATTATGCCATGCTTTTGACTACATTACTGTAACCCATGCATATTTTATATTCAGTCTAGTAATCATGTACTGATGTGATGATTGCCCATCTCTGGATATATGCTGCAGCCATGGGGTAACCCCTTAAAGATCGCTGAACAATGTTAACAACAGTCTATGGTCAGTGACTAGCTTAACATTTCTACATTTCTAAAGGTAGTACTGACTGAACGTCTTTACTCCAAAAATCAAAGCTAGAACGTCCTTTTCTATTTGTAAATAGACAAAAAAAAAAAGAAATGGCTGCAGCATTTCTTTACTTAAAATAAATGCACAAATGGCCAACAGCTCTCCTACTCAAAGTAGCCTTGGCTAAAGTGCTCTATGGGGGAAGTGTTGTGCACCTGCTCAACAACTCAGTTTGTAGGGCTTTCTACTCTATCCCGTTTACAATCCAGGCAACAAATCTGATCAGTGAGCATAGCAATGAGTGAAAAATTTGCAAATTTTAAAGAGGAAAGTGAATGCCATAGTTGCACTTGAAACAATTTCTAATCATTTATAGGGTGATATATATTTTTTTAAATCTTGGCAGGCTACCTGATATTGTGAGAAGTGGACAGCATTACAGGATTAAGGTTGGAGTGCTCTGTGATTAGCTAGTAACTCTGTGTGTGAAACAGAGCTGAAATGACATCACTCTGGCCTGTATTTTATAACTCACATTTTGCCTCCCACAGGTGACCATCAATGGACCCCAATACCTCTCCTTGTTTGCTGAATCTACCAACACCTTCCCATCTCCACCAGACTAACTCCAATAAGGGCTGAGACTGGCAAGGAGATGAAGGTGTCCTGGGTCTGCATCATACAATTACTGTTTTCCTGTCTTAGTTCCCTGTCACTGCATGTGCTCCAGTAACACTCTGTGGTAACGGTGTGCAATGGATAAACTATACCAATGTTCTCCTCACAGCTACAAGGAGCTGACATCAGCAAGCTACTCTGCCCACCCTTAGGTAGCACTTTGCAGTTGTTTCTCTTGCCTTCTCCAGTGAAATCTAAGCACATTGTGTGCTAAACGCATGTACCTCTCCCTCCTCTCCTCCCAGGATGATCTTTCCTCTTCTTCTCTTTCAGCACCTTAGATACCTAAGCTGCTAATCAAATCCTGGTCACCTGCAATGTAGTCAGTGCTTTATCCCACTGTGCCACAATGTTGACTTACTGTGGCCTGTATTGCATTTTATTACAGTCTGGCAACCATTGCTATATTTGCTAGCTATGACCAGCGGCTGTCTGTGGATGAAAATGACTCACTCAGCTGCAACCTGCATATAATTCTAGCATGCAGGATTAGTGTAACTTGTGTGATGCAGGTAAGAATGTTTTACAGTGGTTACTGCTTAAGTGAAACAAAAGTGAAGTACATTATTGCGGCTATTATTATATTTTTTTATCACAATTAGACTTCTCAGTTGTAACACAATCAGCAAATTGGTTCTAACCATTGGACACAGGACTGTCTGTGAGTGAAAGTGACTGAAACTTTTATAATTTGTCCAGTTTAAGCAGGCAGTCTGGTTCTGCAGAATTTGTGGGCATTTATATGAGGTTGAATGTACTATGGCAACTATGTATCTGTTTGCAAAAAACATGGAATATGTTAGAGCAGCCTTGTGTTTATTATTTTTATTATTTTACAGTAACATAAACTAACATATTCTAATAGTAATTAGCTAAAACATAATATTCAACAATCTCCATATTTCATCCTCCTTTCTCATGCTGTAAAAATAACAACCTATATAAGTTCATTTTTGATTAACCTTCAGATTTTCAAATTCAGTATACCATGCAAACACATTCTACCACTCTACAATTGGTAAGCTTATATCTTTTGGCATTTCTTGATTCCAGAGTTTTAATCCATTCAAGGCTTTAGCATCTGTTTTCGTATGCTTCCAGATAATGCCCATAGCTCTTTATGATGTCCACCCATTTTTTGGTGCTGGATTCCTTACCTAATTGGCTTACTAATTAATAATAGTGTTAGAAATGGCAAGGTGCAAGAAGCAAAATGACACTATGATTTTCTAATCTGAATGTCCTGCAGTGGAACTTT